>NW_009930310.1:0-28080 GCF_000696875.1 Nestor notabilis | reverse complement strand
GGGACGGGGTGCGGGCAGCGGCACCATGGCACAGGCCGTGTGGGGCTACGACAGCGACAACGGTGAGTGGTGCGCGGGGCAGCCGGGCCGGGGCTGAGCCGGGAGACATTTCCCTGCCTTCCTCCTCAGGACCAGAGCGCTGGCATGAAAACTACCCCCAGGCCAAGGGAGACAAGCAGTCGCCCATTGAGATCAACAGCAAAGACGTGCGGCACGACAGTTCTCTCTCCTCTTGGCATGCCAATTACGATCCCGGGGCAGCAAAAACCATCCTGAACAACGGGCGCACCTGCCGAGTCGTCTTTGATGACACGTTCGATCGATCAGGTTGGTTTTTGGTTTGGCTTCTGGGGGATTGTTGTTAGGAACTGAGCAAAGCGTTGGGAATCAAAACGCATCCTGTGGTACCTGGTCCATGCAGGTTAGCAAAGTCATTTGGGAACCTAAAGTAGTTTATTCGGGTGGATCCGGCCATTTTTAGGTTCACTGTAGATGGGACAGGGAGGCTGCAGGTGGGACAGGCAGGGACATTCCTGAGATTTGGATTCTGCTGGAAGGTGGACTTCCCCCAGGTCACCTCTTTCAACATGGACACTGCATCCTCAGCTTTTGTATAAGGGGAGAGAGCCCTCCTCATACGAACATACCTCAGGCTGTGGTTCAGGTAGCCCAAGGTCTCATATAAAAGCATTTCTCCACTTAAGTTTGTATTTTAGTAGTCATGTTTATATACAGAACCCAACTGCAGTTTCTGTATACAATCCCAGAGGTGTTCAGTATGTGCTCTGAGGCACTTCATAAACAAAACCCTCATCTATAAATTTCCAGTGACCGTGATTTTGATTTTTTTCTGTTTGTACAGCAATTCTTCAGATACTCCACAACATGAAAAAGCTGTGAAAATAACATTTATGAAAACAGCATTTCCTAGCTTCTGGAAAGCTTTGAAATGGCTTTGTTGTGTAATTGAGAGAGGGCAGCCTTGCATCTTTAAGTTAAGTAGTTCAAAAACTGATTCCAGAGCTATATCAGTGTGTAGCTCTGAATGCATACAGGCAACAACTGGCAAAATTAATAATAAATTCACAATACCATATAATACAAAGATCTCTCAAAAGCGTGCAGTATTCATCAGTCCTTTATCAAGAAGGAAAACAAATCTAATTAATGGGAAACAGTTACTTTCCATTATATTTTCCTACATCTGCTTTGATGGAATTTGTATTGGGATTTTGTTCCTAGTAAGCTATATAATTAATTCAGTATATATGCAGTACATTGAAAGGTCTTCATCTCTCTTATCTTGATAAGATTGTTTCTTTGGACTCCTACCATTACAGCTACCGCTTACTGTTCCACATCTCGCAGACGGACTATGTAGGACAGGGACCATCTCTGTTATATATTTGTAAGGTGCTTTAGTATATATTACGGCAGTTTCTGTGCTGTGGCCTCAGGCAAATCATAAATTGCACTTTTATTACAACACAGAATGCTCTTCTACAAGCACTTAAAATCGATGCCATAGCTGAAAGCATGGGAAGGAAATTAATGATGAACCTTTTCACATGGTGGTTCTGCTCTGTCTTCTTTGCAGCTTCCTAAAGGCTGAGATGTTTAGGCAGGGGCTGCTCAAGAACATGTTTGCCTAAGGAGCTTTTTTAGAGAAAGACCCTCATTTGGCCAAGCAGAGTGCAGCCCCTCCTCTAAATCATCTTTACTCTGTTTCTTCCCTGCCTTTCCCCTCTCCATCATGTCTTGTCATTCCTCTGGACATTTCAGTGTGCACAGTCACTCCCTGCTGCTGTTACTAACTTTCTGCAGGCTGCTGGACAGTAGTTGAGGAATCAAGCCTTTCATAGGGATATGTCTGCTTAGAATCAAATACAATGTTTGACAGCTCTGAAAAACCACATGAGAAAGCATTTAATGAACATTTTATTACCTTCTGCGGTGGCAACAGCTGAGGATAGGTAGTCACAGACCTGATTTTAATTGGAAAAAGAAATCTAGCTTGAAGATACCCTTTTTTTATCCAATCAAATGGAAAATTTTGAATGTTAAGATTTATTTTTATGGCAGAGGGTTCTATATACTATTATGAAATGCTGTTTCCAAGTCTCTCACAATATGAGCTCTGGAAAGGGCCACCTCTAAGAAACAACTGCTAAATGAGGTTCCAACTCTGATACTGATTTAGCTTTTCAATGTAACTAGATCACATAAATTCAGCTTCTGAAAGTTCCTGCCCCCCATCGATTCCAGCGTGAAATGGCAAGTAAATACTTGAGGATTTGGGCTTTGACACGCATATGGTGTCAAGAATTAATTTGAAACCACTGGGGAGAAGAGGATTTAAATATTACTTCAATCTGACTTCAAAGCTATTGGTAGACATTCAAACTTGAGTGCTATTTAAACAAGGTCTTCTGGCACTGCAGTTGTGAATTGCATTACCAGCTTTCTGTGTAAGGAACATGTCTCATTCCTGCCTTAGGTAAGGAATGAAAAATATATTTGAGAGCTTATCCTCTGAGCAGTCCCTGCTTAAAAGAATCCCCAAACTAAAGAAGCAGGTATGAGGTTTTGAAAGTCAGAGTTGATGTCCACTGTCAGACTGATGCATGGTCAGCATTACTTGGCTAAGAACACCAGACATAATAGCTTCTTAATTTGTTTCATTAGTGGTAATGTAAATGTGGACTATAGCTTCTACTTGCTCAAGAACACTTTTCTAACTAGACTTTCTTCTCATCCCTCAGTTTTAAGACATAGTTTTTTTGTTGTTGTTGTTGTTTTTGTGGGGTTTTTTTTGTTTTTGGTTTTTGTTTGTTTTTTTTTTTTAGAAGCAGCAGACTATGCTGCAACTCTTGTTTAGTTGTCTGAACTGTGAAAGGTACGCCAGTCAGGGACTAGAGGTATGCTTCAGAGCACCTTTGGGTTAATTTCACAGTCCTATTCCCAACCATTTCACAATAGACCATTTTTTGACAAGAATCAACTTGAATGCCTTCCTTCTCTCTCCACATCAGGAACTGTAGTGTGTCCACTTGCCACAAGAATAGGGGCTCATTGCGCAGCTGGTGTTTGGTTCTGTGCTTGACTCATGGCAGCTTTCGCAGTTTCCACATCAAAGGGAGCTCCTCCTGAGTGATAACAGAATTCAGCCCCTATCTTGTAAACTGGTGAGTGTTGTGGCCCCCACTGCAATCAGCTGGATTTCCAAGAGGTGCTCCACACTTTTGAAGTACAGGTCCCTGCACAGTGAACGTGTATGCCAGCTTTCTGTAGGCTAGTGCTGATGTGGATTATCTATCGCAGTGCTGAGAGGTGGCCCACTCACGGGAGCCTACAGGCTGCGTCAGCTTCACCTGCACTGGGGTTCCTCTGATGACCATGGCTCTGAACATGTTATAGATGGGGTGAAATACGCAGCAGAGGTAGGACTTCCTTTTGATAGTAGTGTTCAGTACTAACTGGAGTCTGACTGTTTGTGCACATGAACAGATTAACCATTCTCCCCTTTGCGAGTATTTAGCTATGGATTTTTCTCTAAAAATCTATGAAACTTGTGAATATTCATCAGCATGCAGTGGGAGAAATTGCATCTGCCAACAAATGTGTCTTTGCAACATGGAATTTGCTTCTTCAAGCAAGAGTTTTTGCTGGTTTAAAACATTTTAGAATGTTTTAAAAATATTTGAGGCAAAGTGGTCTGTTATTTCCAATTAGCAAGATCTGTTTTCTCCTGATGTTTTTTGGCTTTTGGCTGTTTCTGGTACAGCTTGAATGACTAAGTTAGTTTGAGAAAGGGTTACTAATGGATAGAAAAACTCACTAAGAGCATATTCGGTAAACTGACATTCAAAATTAGATCCACTTTAAAATGGATTCAGAATGATAAAGAGTATCTTCCAGTTTCTGAACATCTGTGCTTGGAAATCTCTTGTGTTTATTTTCAGGAACTGTGGACAGTGTTTATTTGTTTTTTAATGTAAGCTACTGCACTATTGCGGTACAAATTTGCTAGAAGTAATGGCTTTTCTAGGCCCTGGAAAACTTCTTTAGGTAATAAATATAAGTGAATTCATTATTGATGTTAGTGAATTACTAGCAAATGTTACTCCCTTCCTCGATCTTATTTGAGAATAGGCTCAAAATATACTCTTACTCCCACAAGAAGTCTGCAGTAGCGTTGTCCTGCCTTCCACCTCTACCCTCAAGGTGCAGAGCAGGTGCCTTGCCCACCTATCACAGGAGAAAATTTGCGCATGCATTTTGCAGGGTCAGTGTGCACAAACACTGCAGAGATGACTGTGGGTGATGGTTTGGTGGGGGAAGGGGTTCCCATTCCTATTCCCACAGCCAAACTGTGTTTGTGTTCTACTTTCTGTGGCCAACTAAACAGACAAATTCTCAAATTCTGCTTCCTCAGATTATTTCCTCGTTAGTTCAAGCACAAACTTTTTACATTACTTTTGCTTGCAGTACTCAGGTATTGGCAGGAGAAGAAAGCCTGGAATGTATGAAATTTTGCTGGCATGCAACCAAAGACATACGGCTGTTCCACCTTTATCCTAAGCAATGATATCCTTATCCTCAAGAGAAAAGAAACAGAAACCAGTACATTATATTCAGGGCAAATGACTTTGTTTTTATTTTAAACCAACATTACTGTGCATTTAAAAAAAAAAAAAAAGTTAAAAATTTGTATTCAAAATATGCACCAGGCTCCATATGGCTTTGGTTTGGTTTGGGTTTTTT
The DNA here is from genome assembly GCF_000696875.1 of Nestor notabilis. NCBI lineage: Eukaryota > Metazoa > Chordata > Aves > Psittaciformes > Psittacidae > Nestor > Nestor notabilis. Next base: position 23,316 of record NW_009930310.1, on the reverse strand, counting down.
TTTTTGTACGGTGCTATGTTCCAGATGCCCCTTATTGTGAGATTCCACACTGCTGGTTGCAGCAGTTGTAGCTGTATGCAGGAGCCAAAGGTTTTTCTAGAAGGAAAAGTAAAAGCTTGAAACTTACCCTGAAATACCGCTTTGTTCAAAGGAGAAATGGGAAAGAAATGTCAGGTTACTATATCCGCTGCTTTCCAGTACAATGTGCCTACAGTAGTAAGAGATACAAAACAATAATGTGTGCACTGCGTACAGTCCAGTGCAAACCTTTGAGCTGACATCTGCATAACCTGGAGATCTAAAAATCTACTTGAGGTGAAGTGCATGTCAGGAGGTGGTTTATGCACTGCATGTGTGCATGCCATGTGCTTGGGTTAAATTGTTTGTAGTTGCATTGTCTGATTGTTTTTTAAATACGTGGAAAACATCATTTGCTTTATTTTATGCTTCAATTAAATGCAAAGTGATGCTTTGTAGGAAATGAAAACATATGGAAACATGGGAACAACAATAGGAAGTACATACATTTTTCTTTTTCATGTCCATTCCTTTACTTACTGTGTACTGGAAACTTTTCTTAGTTTAATCTAAAAGCTTGTAAGATTGTGATGTTGGTAATTTCTTGAATGATAACTGAGGTTTCATTGATTTTTAGTTACATATGGTGCACTGGAATCCAAAACATGGTAATTTTGCTGGAGCTCTGAAACAACCTGATGGTGTGGCTGTTGTGGGCATTTTTCTGAAAGTAAGTCGCAAATATTTAGTCTTTCTATATTACTATTTCTCTCTAGTGCCAGGGAAAATGATCCCATAATTTTTCCCTCCACTGTATCATTCTACAGGAAAACATTCAAAGTGATGTACAGGCCTAAATCACATATGCACTAACCCATTCAGAGCCAACTTCTGACACCATCCGTGACACCAGTGGCACGTGTCGTGGGTGGTATTGAACAAGTCACACAACTTCAAGCCTGGGACACTTGCTAACTTTGTCCCTGATAGCTGACCAGCTCTTTGCTGTGGCATGTAGACTGAGGAGGGCAATCTGCATGGGAAGAGTGTTTCCTCCTGCCCTTTGTCTGCTAGCAGGTATTACATCTGCCTGTAAGCAAGGTTACGTTGACTGATGCCCTTCCTTGGTGTCTTGCTGATCCCCACAAAAGCTGGGAATCAGAAGGAGTTCAACAAACCTGCTCCAAAAAGAAAGAATTGGTGGTAAAAGTTCACTGAAGATTTTAACCTTGAAATACAGCAGCTTTATAACAAAATAATGGAAAATATGTACCAATATTTTCCAGTTGTTTTTCCTAGTATCAATGTGCAGGTGGTCTAGGACACTGAGAAACGCTAACCAGCAGACAACCTAATAGTAATAAGTCACGCAAACTTCAGCTATGTCACTTTATGTGCAAGTGGGCATTTCAGCTTGAACACAGTGTCAGAGAATAGCTCTCCTTATATTGTTTTATCACTAGTAAGCTGCATTTATACAAGCAATAGCAACTGGATGTAATTAATTTTGCCACAGTGTCCCTGGACAGGCTAGATCCAATTAACTTTAATTCTGTTGCACTGTGAGCAAGCTTGATCTTTTTTCTTGTGGCTGGTTTAAACTGAAGGTCAGCACCTGTCCAAATTCTTCCCTATGATCATGTCCTTCAGTTATTCTTCCTTTGTCATTTCTTCTGGTCTATTTTAGGCTAAAACTTTATCTTGTAAAACACAACTTAGAAAGCATAACATTATCTTCCTATTAACCACGCTCAGGTCAGCTAAAAGCTCTAGAAAAGTATGTAGTATCACTATATCTTCTCTGGCCTTCTTGCTCTTCGGTGTAGGAGCTGTTGTTTTGCTCTGGGTTTGTCATATTCTACAATTGCATTTTTGGATATTGCTAAAACAAAGATTGAACTATCTCCTGAATAATTGAATTTAATCTGTTTTAGAACAAGACATGGCAATAACAGCATGTCTTCTGCATGCTGTCTAGTCTCCTGGGAGGCAGAACTATGTCAAAGCTTTTGGAGGTGCTGAATGTCATGAATGCAAACAATAAAATGACCCCATAGCTTGAGGAAGTCATGATATGAATCTCATCATGTCTTACATGAAGTCTGATCTGACTGCATACATGCTGCAGTGTTTGAAGTGTCTGTAAGAACTCCAGCTCCTCAGACTATCAACACTTCGCTGAGTTCTGATGTATCTCACACTGGTTGTGGGTTGCTTTCAAACCAGGAGCCAAGGGCTAGGCCCTGGAGGATGTAGATGATGCTGAGTACACAGTTTGTTCCCCAGACAGTGGGAGATGCCTTGTAAAGTCTTTCAACACATTCTTGAATTGCAAAGCCAGTTACATGAGTCTGCTATTCCGGATGTGCTTTTAACACACAATTTTGTGTCAGTCTGTACTGCTGCTAACCTGACAGATGGGATGTACTGAATTTCTTTCAAACACTGTGGAACATGATAAAAAAATACAGTACTTGTGCTTTGCATTGCAGGTTGGAAAGACTCCCAAACCGGAGATGAAGAGAATTCTTGAAGAAATTGATAACATTAAGACCAAGGTATCAAAACATTTTTTGTGATATTATGTAGTTGAAAAGCAGAACAAGCAGAAATCAGAAATTCAGATTTACTTTTTGTCATCATTCTGATACCTAACAGTAGCACAAGAGGTGTTATATAGGACTGTGGAGCAGGACACCTCCTTTAGTAAACATGTAACTCCTCGCTTTTGTAAGTATTCTTCTTGTAGACAATTTTCTATCACTTCTTGCATGCACAATTGATAATCTCATCAATACTGCTCTGCAAAAACATGCTAGTTAGTGTTCAAGTATCAGGAAGAAATTAAAAGCTTTTTTAATATGAGGACAGCAGTAGCCGAAACATATGCATAATTGTGTCAGAAATTTAGTTAGCCTGAAATGAGAAGAAATTAGTAGGAGTGATGGAGCCAGCTCCTAGTCAGTGTAAGGGAGATTAAAAACTTTATTAACATGGAACTGAATTCAGTTATAAAAGGGATTACACAGAGCAGTCTCTACACCAGCCCTAGGTTCTCTTTTCCTATGATACCAGCACAAACAATATTGCAAATCTGTTCTAAACTGTTTTCTGGTTTAATTAATGATCTAAGACCACAGTCCATACCTATTGCATAGACACAACTGTAGAAGGGAGTTTTTTGCAGAGAATTGTGATATTGCTTCTATTGTTACTTAACATGGTGGGGGGTTGGAACTAGGTGATCTCAGAAGTCCCTTCCAACCCTAACCATTCTATGATTCTATAACTCTGATTATTGCTTAATATAAACCTAACTTCTAGGTATACTTAAGCAATTCTACTTCACGATAAGCTTTATGATTCTAATGATGCTAAAACTCCCTTCTTACTTGGCATTGAACATACCACGAGATCACCAGAACTGAATTTTAGAAATTTTGTAAGCATTTTCTTCCAAATTTAGCAGAATTTCTTGCATTTAATTTATGTATGTATGTGTGTACTGCCATTGATATGCAGGTCTGAGCCTGAAATCTGTTCTCCCCTCACTCAGTCATGCTCATTTTATTTTTCAACCTTTTCTTAGTCTTCAGATACAATTCAGGTCTTTCTGATGATGGAACTGAAGGTCATTTTTTTCGCTCTACCCATTGCTTCCCTTGCTGTGTCAATGATACCTGTCCTGATACAGATACCACTTTCTCTTATAATCCCTGTATCATTTTTTTGCCATTTACATGCAGATGAACTTTGCCACAGTTAATAAGAAGTTGATCAATCATCCTATAAAACACTGTGTCATACAATGATGACAAGATGGCAGTGATATCCCCTCCATTAATTCTATCTGAGACTGCCTAACTGCATATTTTATGATTTCTAACAGCAGAAAAATAGAAGTCTGATTTCCTACACACAGATATCCTCTGTAGTGGTTCTGAGAAAAGCAACAGTTAAAGAAAAGTAGAGAAAGATTGGTGCATGTGCATGTTCTTTCCTGTCATCACATACATTTTGCGAACATTACCTATTTCTCAGGAAAGATTAATGGATGGTGTCAGCGGTGTATTTATTGCACATGCAGTTTCAATTGCTATCATGCATTAGAGCCAGAGGAGTTTCTTGGACACTATTTACTGAAAAAGCACAATTCTGTGAAGTTATTTGCAAATTCATTGAACTTCCACAATTATTTTTTCAGGAAGATAATTTTGGATTCTTGATGTTACTCTTTCTACCCATATTTTGTGCAAGGATGTGTGGGAAAGATTTCAGCGCTTCTCATTGTACTTTCTAGCGTAATACTCTGTTCCCATCTAGAGAAGATTCTCCATGATAGGAGAATTTGGAATAATACATTTTGTGTTCCAGAATTGCACCCTAAATACCAGTAGAGAAGTGAACTTTATTGTTTAGTTCTTGTTGTTCTGAGGGGACCAGGAAGTCTGATCACAGTCCTGTGGACATAATCTTTTGAATATCCTCTTTGGTGGAAAAGAAAAGCTGCTCAGGACATGTTGTCTGATGTCTGCTGTTCTCCCTTGCCTGATGATAATCACCTTTAGTTGTAAGACATTCAGGATCCAGCACTCTTCCAGGAACTATTTTATTTTTTCACATTAAGTCTAATAGTGTCAACAAAAAGATTGAGAGTGTCACCATGACACTGTAATTGGAGCAGAATTTTGGGAGGAGAGAAATGCAGATTTAAATAATTCCTTCACATAGAAAAGGCTGTAACGAATGTGGGCTAAATGCCTGGCCACTGTTCTGTCAGATATAAGTGTACAAGTACCTGCGGCCACAGCCTTGAACTTTTATCACAAGTGACCCAAAGTAAAGCAAAAATTTGATAATTTGAATAGAAAAATGTAACAGTGAATTTGCTTTGGTCCCACACAATTCAGTTTGTAATTTCTTTTAATTTATTAATGGAAATGAAACATCAGCTGTTATTAATTAGAGGGCAAATGCTTGACAGGAAGAAAAGAAGATTGATCTCTTGTATGAATCTTGATATTTAATTACTTCCTTTATAATAACATAGATACTGATGTCTTTTTAAGAAGCACATTCCTAGAGTTACTGCAGAGAATTATTTTTTGTTTCTCTAAGGGGAAAGAGGCTCCTTTTCAGCACTTTGATCCTTCAATTCTTTTCCCCAAATCTCGGGACTACTGGACCTACCATGGTTCGTTCACCACACCGCCCTGTGAGGAGTGCATCACTTGGATTCTCTTGAGGGAGCCAATCGAAGTTAGCTCAGACCAGGTAAACTCCGGCTAGTTCTGCTATTCCTTAGTTCTCATCAGTGTCTCAGTATTTCAGGGTGATGATTTGCAAGCCCTATGTTACCTTGGCTTTTCTGATAAGGAAAGCTTTAGTTAAGGAGTGTGAGAAATTTACTGCAGAATTGAGTGCTGAAATGGTCCGTAGAACTGATCTTGAGAATCAGGGTCCCTTTCTTGAGAATCAGGGTCCCTTCCTAGACACCTCCTGGAATACTTTCAGCAGCAGTGTTCTTGGGATCCTGAAAACCTGTGTAGACAGACGTGTCCCTGAGCCACAAAATTCAGCTATTACAGCAGCCTCAGTTCATTCTCTGTTTCAGCACTAAGTGGCAAGTGTGACTAACATTTAGCTGGTTTCCCAGTTTAAAAAGTTGCTGGTCCACGTCTTGACTTCCTAAAACCTGTCAATCAGAAGGATCAAACTAGCTAGAACCTGCAAACCTGAATGTTATTACAAATTAATGGACTAATTGTATTCATATAGCTCAAACGTGCATTTAAACAGGAAAAAGAATAGAGAGCCAGTCTGGATAAGGTGACCTTCTTTTAGTTCTTGCATTAAAACTTTTGGTTATTTGTACCACTTTCTGCTTTAACAGTACAAGCCAGGGTATAGCCTTTTTCCTGATTTGGCTGGTTTTAGAACAGATTTATTTTGCATTCTGATGAAAGAGTAACAATTAACAAAGTAACACTGAATTTAAATTAATTTGGAGAACAATGGCTAAGTGCTGAATTCATAATTGAATTTAGTAATCCAGCTGGTGTACGTTTGTATGCCTTACAGAACAAAATAAGAACTTCTGCTTTTTTTTATCTACTTGCATAGACTTAGATGTGCATCCTCCTTCATGGAGCTATATTTTTGTAAGTGGTTTGACTGCAGTCCAGCTCCAGCAGGGTCATCAGAGGCCTTTACTCTTCTTCCACATTCTGAGTGTCAGTCCACAAATCCAAGAGAGGTCCAGGCAAGGGTCAGATGATGCACTGTTCTGTGGATAGAGTGTAAAGATCCACAGAACAGTGCCAGCTGGTGGACTGCAGTGATCTCTACCGATAGTATCTACCAGTAAGTTTGACAAGAAAACTCCTTTTCTGTCCTTTTCTGTTTGTTCTAAGCATCAAGATCCACTGTGCTTCCAGGTGAATTCACACAGATGCTTTACTTTCTCTTCCTTGCAGATGGCAAAGCTCCGCAGCCTTTCCAAGAATCCTGAGAATGAACCTGTGAATCCACTAGTTGATAACTGGCGCCCACCCCAGCCTGTGAAGGGCAGGATAGTGAGAGCCTCGTTCAAGTGAAGGAAGTCTCAAGGCTCACTCTGCTCAACCTGAGTGAGAAAATTCCTGCATCCCAAAGTGTAGTTAGTTTTTGCTGTCTACTGCTTTTCCTCTGGATCCAGATCTGTGTTTCTCAGCTTGAAATTCTGAGTGGTAAAACTGAATCTGATTTTGAAAGCAGAAAAAATACTGTATGCAAATACTAACCGTAATAAGGAAGTGCAAGATACATGTGATTCTTGACCACAAATGCTGAGGCATTTGTGATCATGTCACTTCTCTGCCATGTGTTCTTGGAAGAACAATGGGCTCAGTTTCAATATTTAAAATTAATTTAAAAGGAAATGTAGTAAAGGCAGAAAAATGAACCAGTAGTTCAGGAAAGGAGAAGTAACAGTGGATGAACAGGAGGTGGAATGCTTGCTCCTACACCATCTGCAGTAGGTAGCGATCTTCCTCAAATATCCAAAGGATATTTCCTCTTGAACATACGAGATTTTTCCTTCCCTCTTTTGTTTGTAGTTTGTTATCCGAGATTATGTTAGTATTATGAGGATACAATCAGGCGTATTCAGTTTCTGTGTATGAAGAAAAGATACCTCGTTGTCATTTCAGCATTTACTGTTTTTGCCATGCCCTGCTTCTGCCCTTGGTCTCTTCTTGCACTGCTGCTGTTACTTCACTCATCCAGCTGTAGTGTGCTGCTGCTGTCATGGTGCCTTGTATAGCTCCTTTAGTATTGCTGAGGGGAAAATAGCTTTCTTCTGCTGCTCTCTGTTACCTCCCAGGATGATGGATTTTTAGTTTTGATGCTGTACCTGTTTATTTTTTTTATTTTTGACATCTTGGGGTGCATATTAATGATTTAAACTATTAAGGATTTTGTTGCATATGGAAAGGGTTTTTGTGGATAACGCGCATGTTTCATCTCTCTTCCCCACTACTGAAAAATCCAGGTTAACACACCTCAGTGTTTGTTCATTGTGACTCTGTGGTTAGAGACTCGTAAATGGAGTCTGTTTAGCTGTTGTTACTTTCTGGGGAGACACATCAGCTTGTACATACGATCTGAGCAAGGAATCAGTGGCAGACAGAAACTTCTAAATCATCTTCCCCTGTCCTTCATCATGTGAACTTTATCACTGCAGCATGCTTCCTTAACAGTATTAACACAAGTACCATACAGGCTGAACCCATGTGCAGGAGATGTGAGTAAAGGTCTGCTGCATTGTATCAGGGAGATTATTTGGTATTACACATACAGGGGATTGGGTGGCCAAAGCTGGTGCATAAAGCCTCCTGCAAATGAAGCTTTGGGATTCTCGGTATTCATCTAACTCATCAGGAGGTAGCAAAGGGAATGGAGATGTTGCCACAAACATGTTCACAGCAACATTTGTAAGGGGTATGTCAAAATCTGAAAAAAGCAGGGTTGCAAATGGCTAAGTAGGTGTTTTCCAGTTCTCCTTCAATATTGCACTTTGCACCTTTACTAGAAAAATCGTGCTCCCACAGGAAAGTAGTGAATGGGTAACATTGGAGCAATTTTGTGGTTATTGCCAGCACAATTCAGTGAGAATTCAGGAATGAAACTGAGAGCAGAGTTTAATCCTTTGTATTCTTGTAGACATGTTCAAAGAATTGCTTAATTCCCACTGAGAAATATTTCAGTTCATTAGAAGTGCATTTTACTCAGTATAAAGCAGTTTCATTTTGAAGACCAAGTTCATGTCATCAGAAGCTAAGTATTGATTGAATCCTTTCTACAGATGTTTTGGCATTGGCTTAATCTTATCATAAGATCAGCTTTTGATATTACAAGTGTACCACTTGCAACAGTATTGATTTTAAGAGTCTCTTAGACCTTCTTTATATATTCAAATCTGTACACCTCAACACGTAAGAGTATCTCTACAGAAAGCTCTTAAGCAACAGTTTTTCTACCATACTATGTCTTCCATGTAAAATTTCTTCTCATACCCATATGCAATTGATCTTGGTATTGAGAAAATTTCAACAGATAACTGAGATAAGTTTGAGTCTTCCTACCCAACAGCCATTGGCTGTGATGTTTCAATCTCTTGTTACTGGGGCAATTTCAGGTTGCCTGCACTTATGAAATAACAGCTTTTGTGTCTTCAGAGAATCAATAAATTGGCTTACATTAAAGATTTATTTCTGGATTTATTTCTAATGCCAAGTGATGACTGAAAGTAACAAGAACTTGCTAGAAAATTTTTTGATACATATGCTTATAATACAAGAGTAGACAGACAGACATGCTAGTAATAGCCTTTTACCTGTTGCAGTTTAGTTTAATATCACATCCTGGTTTCTGTGTATCCAATCTAACAGAGTCTCAAAAATATGAAACATCAGAACAGTATCACTTGTTGTCTCTTTTCAGGTACAAAAAAAGTGTTTATTTCTTGCCCGAACACAAACATCCTCTTACATCTTCCCCAAATCATACATTCATGTCTGATCTTGAATATCACTAACTTGTATATGAATTTTTGTTTCTTGCAAGAAGCACATGCATCAGTTAGCTGAAGTATTGCATCATTCTGATTAATACATACTTTTTAAGCACAAAAAATAAACTTGTTAAAGTGAAATGATATCTTATTTGCCCACAAAATCAGATACTGAGTGCACTTTGCTTTATTTGCATGTTTTCTCTACTGCTTTCAAAAGGCAGAATAGGCAGAAGTTTATCAATTGCTGACATAGTAGTTTTGGTTCCAGCATGAAACACATGCTTTGTATGTTGGCACAAAAGAAAATACAGTCTGAAATGTATATTATTCCCTCATGCATTTGCTCTGGATCCATTCTGTCTTCAAACTATAACCACACAAAAACATCAACCTCATTGCAAATATGCTTTACACTTTTTCACTTGAAGAATAAAGCGTACATAGTTTTGTTCCATTGCCTCTCTCACTTTGATGAATAGGGTAGCTTAGTATTGATTACCTTAGTAACTAAGAATATGTCTCTCTAATCCTGCTCCCTCATCTATCTTAGAGAGAAAAAAGCATCGGGGTACTGATAAAAAAAAAAGGTAAAAATTCCCCTAATCAGAGTGATGCACTAAATCTTTTAATTAATGTATATAATGTACATATTAATTTCCGCAAGGCAGGAAAATTATTTGGATGAATTGCCACTTACTAAGTTTTGATAGACTCTGAAACCTTCCCACACCTCACAAGAGCCATTACTAGAAAATTAAAAACTTACTTACTTACTCTTACAGTTTCAAAGCTTTTTTATTAACTGAAACTAAGTTTTCCACCAGCTGTGGCCATCTTTCAGCTGGGTATAAATTCATAGCTGAACTGTAAATTCCTGGTATGAACTTCGGTACACAGCCAGCTATGGTGATGTATTTCTACTACAAAATTAAAAGAATATGTATTATTTTTACTGTATCTCAAAGAAAGACTCTTCTGGATCTGTTTGCTGGTATTCATCTGCTGAGTAATCAGCATTAAAGAATGTTCATATTGTCAGTGCACTTACCAAAATCGTATCTATTTTTTCTTGCTGCATTTTGTCCCATGCTTCAGCAAAGGAAGCAGCTACACACAGTGTGTTCCAGCTCATTTATCTGCCTCTCATCCCAATGAGTTTTGGCATTTATTTTTGCCAATATTGCAGCACAAAGCAGATATGAAGAATTATTTTATTTCAAACTCAATTTAATAGAACATATTATAACATTTCTCTCCCCCTAAAAAGAAAAAAAAGTACAGCTAATGCACAGCTAATGACGAATTACAGATCAAATCACAATCACCTTTAACATGCTTTTTAAAATATCCTCTTTTCAATTTAGGGCTGCTGTACCTGTTGATTTGCAAAAATGTGCAATAAACTGAAATGGACTGGTTCAGGATTATATGTAAGGGAAAGACAGAAAGCCTGTAATGTTTCATGTTACTTAAAAAACAGAAACATACTTGAATACAGATTGAGACCTTGTGATATTGCTAGAAAAATTAACACCATCAGAGTGAAAATTTTAACTTTCTATTTTTGGACTAGACAGCAAAATACTTGATTGAATTGTGTAGAACCCCCTTAATCCTGTATGTAACAAATGCCAGATTTACTTACCAATTAATCATGAATCCAAGAGCAGATAACATGCGATACAATTGTAGTTTGGATTTCAATGAAGAAGCATGCTTGTCCTTGAAACGAATCTAGCATTGATTATTGCAAGTTGCTTCCATTCAGATTAAAAGAGGATCAGATAAAACTGCATCTCCAAAGCACTTGATTTTAAAAAGGCAAGTATTCAGTATTTGTGTAAATGCAAATTAAATTAACTGAAAAGTCAAAGGAATTGTCTCTGCTTCAGAAAAACGAAAAGATTGGCATAATAAATTGCAACTCTTCTCGTAAGAAATCTGTTTAACAAGATCTCCCTGGAGATGGCCTCCTGTCTTTCTAGGAAAATCCAACAGGATGGAAATGATGATGCCATCAGGTATGCAGAATAAGTGTCTGCACTACTGAACCATACCTGGGCTTAGCACAAGCAGGAGTACTTACACAGAATGTTATCTGTACACCTGGGAATTCTGAAGTCTCACTACTGTGCCACTACTTCTCCAAGCCCAAGGTTTACATTAACTCATGCTTTGCAGTTCTGTCATGCCATCAGTAGACAGAACATGCAGTAGGTGTTAGGAAAAAAATAAGCCTTTGGTGAATCTGAGTTGCATGCTGTCACACATCTACTGTTGTTAATATCCTGAAGATCTGTCAGAAGAATGTTGAAGAATTCAAAACACCTTCCTGTAGTTAAATGAGCTTCCTTGCCAGGCTAGATCAGTAAGACTGTGGGCCAGTTCTCTCAGGCCTGTACAGTGGCAACAATAAAGCTTTACTAGATTAAGATTTTTAATTCTTCCAATTCTTCCCAGTATTTTTTCTTTTTGTTTTTCTGCTGACATTCCCACTGTTAATCCTACCTTAGCCCGTAGACAGTGCAAACAAGTGGAGGTCCAGTGCTGTTTGCTGGACTTTTAATGTTCACTTCCCACAGCCCACACGGTGGAGCCAGTTCCTCAACATTCACGTTTCTATCACCAGTTGCACCTAACTGGACCTGAGCTGCCACACAATGAGTAGCAGGAGTAACTAAACAAACATTGAAACAAATGCAGTTTATCCAAGTTACTCTTAAGCTATGAGAACCTGTGTTTAAATAAATGTGGATAGCAATGGACTAGTATCCATCTCCATCTAAAAAGCTTTTATATTTTGCCTGCTTATTTACTCATGCAAAGTCTATGTATATAATAAGTGCTTTTGCTTCTACAGGTTGAAAAAAGTCTAGCTAATTCCACTCCTAAAGTCCCAAAGAATCCTATAACACGGTAAGAGGAACTAAAGATGAAAATTCCCCAATGATATGCACCAAATTGGTTACTGATTTGAGCAATCATGAGACCAGGAATGCAGGACATGGTGGCCTGCATACTATCAATAGCCTGTCTGACCAGCTCTTTCAGTCTCTCTGCACATGATGTCTCAATCATCCTTCATGGTTATAATAATTTCTCCACTGAATTACAAATCAAAGACATTTCTATTAACGTTCACTTCTTTCAGAGAACATTGATTTATTTTTTTTTTCTTAACACTGCAGGCTGCCAACCATTAAGCCCCAATTTAAGAGCTCCCACAGTGTTGTGCATTGTCTGTGTAATAAATGTCTGTTGGAGAAAGGGTATAATTAAGGAATAATAATTTTTCTTGTCAGGCATGAGTGAGCAGTGGATGGCATCAGTGTCTGCAACATACCTAAATTTATAGCTAAACAAATGTTACTGACCCTTGAATAAACAGACAAAAGTTGGTTTGTTGCCCAACAGTGTGTAAGACCTATAATTGAAACACTGATTTCATTGTCTCTTTTGGGAAAGGTAGGGGACACAAGTTTAGAAACAATACTTTCCATGCCTAATGTCTTACAGCACTTTGCTGTAACTTCCACCACCAAAAAAGTCTGCAAAAGCCATGGAGTCAGCGTAATCCAAATACAAGTTGAGGATATGGAACGTCTTCTACTTTTAAAGTAGCAATTGTGCTAGGACTTACTATGGTACAGTATTAATTAGCAACGAAAATAACTATGTCCTTATATTAATGTCCATCATCAATTTCAATGCCACTGTAAGAAGTCCCATAATATTTTGAACATTCCCAGAGTTCCTGTATGTGCTTCCCACAGCCCTAAAAACCAAAAATAAAAAATTATAATATTTGCTGTGTATGCAGGTATCTCCTTCTCCTCTTAGAGGTGATGGGGAGCGAAGGTCAAACACACAGAATCTTGTCTGGCAGTTGTTTATAAAAGCAGCTTCTTGCTGGACTCTGTGACCTCTTACCCAGGGATATGAACTAAGTTACACTGAGTTTTGCCTTCTATTGTTTTATATTCCATTCAGTCTGAACTTTATTAATAGTTAGAAGTTACTAATATAAATCGCATTAGTTAAACTGAATAAAATTAAGCATTGCCAGTCAATAGTCATTTTCAAAAACCTGACAAAATCTGCTGCTTTTGCTACTTTGCTGAGCTGGTCTGTCCTCATTACTCTGTCGTCTATGTAGGAAGCACGGTGTTCACTTGTCACAGGACCTGACTGAAGGGTTAGCCATTTTTAAATAGGCTTCTGGTATTTGGTTGCTCTGTAATTCTCTAAATGCTGAACAAAAAGCAGCACTACCTTAGAGTTCTCTCTTTATTTCATTTTTATTTTTCTTATGTATTGAAATGCCTTTCATGAAGTCCCATGATTCAGAAAAGATTTCCCTGGAACAGCTTCACAGAAGCATCTAGGCAACACTACATGTAGAACCATATAACTTCAAGTTAAACAGTGATCCATTCCTTAATACTTGCATTTGTATCTTCATATTATATACATATATATAACATAATGCAGCTGTTCAAGTGAGTAGCCTCTTCACTTGGCAGTATTTACTGCGATGAGCTGTTGAATAAAAGACGTCCTCTAGAACTTGCCTGGACAAACCTAATGAACGTAAGCGCACATAGTTCCATGTCAGCAAGGGAGCTCAAGAACATCTTACATGGCAGGAAAAAGGAGCAGATGAATTCTATTTATGCATACATACAGAAAACTTCATGACTGATAAATAAGCATCACAGCAATGCATGGTTACAGCTGGTCAGAAGAAGACAAGCTGATGAACAACTTGCCTCAGCTTCTAACTCACTGTATGGCCCATCTGATGCACAAAAAATGCCAAGCTTTGCTAGTTGGAACTAGTGGACAGAATACGTGAGGACATTCACTTAATCTTAAACTAGGACGCGGAGTTTTGCCAAACAGATAGATGGGTAGGGCATTAGGCAATGTTACCTGCAGAAAGCTTTCCCATCTACTCCTTCTTGCTGGGCATCCCTGGATAATCCATCTACCCTGTTAATGTTCGCTGGAATTTATGATCTGATTCTACTTTTTCCATCACTATAGGGACACTTAGTTAGAGCATACAAATAACTTCTTTTATTTACACTTTCTCCATTTGGAATATTCTCTGGGTTGCACCCAGGGAAGGAAGTGGCATGACCTTCACCATAACAGAAGCTAAATCCAACTCTATATACATAATTACGCTGGCCACAGCCTGGAAACGCCTCTCACCTGTTTTTCCCAAATCATCTATAGCTCAGTGTTATGTATCCAGCACAAGGTCTTGCTGTGGACATGGTTCCTCCTCATGCTTCTCTATCTCTATGTACATGATAAGATCTACAGAGTATTTTGCAAGTCTGTCTCAATGCTTGTCTATCTTACTGCTTACCTCGTGCCAGAGGTGTCTCTAGCAGCAGGCTCTGTTCTAAAGTTTGCTCTCATGTTTTTTTGTTGTTTTTTTTTGTTTATTTTAGTTTTTGGCAGGATTTTTGGTGGCCCTTCCTTCATCAGTCTTTCTCCTGTTGACTCTTGCTTGTCTATGTCTGGTCTAGAAAAGCGTGCTTCTCCTTGCACAGATGGTCACTGCAGGCTGCAAAACTGTACTGGTGTAGCAAATGTGGACTTGTTGGATTTTCTGAACAACAGGCTGATAAAGAGTTGCCAAACTTGGAGTACTTTAGGAGCTCCTTGCACTTGAGAGCAGCCTGGTTGACCCATCTCATGAACACCAGGTAGACTTCTGCAGATGAGATCTTTCTACAGGGATGCATGTTCCTAGTTTATCTTGCATTACTATTGCCACTACTGTAGTGATACAAGCTGTTAATCCTGAAACTAATGTGGTCCTCTTCCCATCCAGTAATATACTTGGCTTAGCATGTTTTGGTTGTTCAGCCTAGCCTGCTGTATATTCAATGAAGCTAATCTATTGGCTTTGACAATTAAACATGGATGATGTGTCTGTGTGCATGCATAGAGAAGCAAATATTTTCCAGGGCTTTGAAAGGAAGGTAGCAGGAAAAACAATGCAGCTGACAGGAATGGCTGGATGGCATTCAGAAAGTATCCAAATGAGCTCACAATTATGTGTTGTAGCTGCACTGCATTGCAAAGTGGGTAGATAGGAACATATGCTGAAATAGTGTTTTACCCAGCGTTCTAGCCAAGAGTGCCAACACATTTTTAACATTCACCTAAATGTGTTTACTTGAGGGTTTTTTCTAGTTCGTCCACATATAAACACTTCACCTGAGAATGTGTCAAAACTACTGATACTAACAAAATTTGCATCATTTCTTGTTTCAATATAGATTGTGGTTCACATGGATTTTTAAATAACATAAGTGATGGAGCAGAGTATGCCATAGCAGCTCTGGGATTTTGTAAATGAGTAGCAATAAAAATAAGTCCTGGCAGAATGATATTTCATAGAGCTAGCTACTCTTAGTAAGTATCAGATTCTGCACTTTGACAATAGAAACTGGGCAAAATAGGGATTGTGACATAATAGCAACACATTTAACTCAGTATGTTGTTCTTTTTATTTTGGCAGACAAAGATCTGGCTGTTGACAGGTTTCCATTCATGCCTACCATGTTTTCCATAGCCTGGCACAAATTTCAGTGAAGTGGAAAGCATATGACAAACTGGCTTCTTGGCTGTGGCATGTCACACCAACTATGGCATACTCAATGAAAAGCACTGTGTGAATGTCTATCGCACACTGCCAGGCATACTATGCGCAATCAGCTGCAAAGCAGTACGGTACTTTCTGCAACTTCTTTTTTGTTGTATTATTTTCCACAAATTTCTAATTAAAATAGAAGGTATGTACTATTTGTACTAGGCACAAACCATTCCAAAACTGTTCTGTAATATGGCACAATCATTCTGCAGTCAGGCATGGAGGTGAAACAGAATTAAAGCGGGCATATCTTAGCCTGCTTTGCTGACTGAACAAATCCAGCACACTCACCTTCTCCTTGCCTGTCATAGACTCCAGCCCACTACCTTTATTGCTGGCCCTCCACTGCACTCGCAACACTTATTTGGTGTCTTTCTTACACTAGCAGGCTCAAAGTTGGACAGAAGAACCCGCTGCACAAATGTTGAAGACAGGGAAATTATCACTGCCATCAACCTGCTGGCTATGCTTTTGTTAGGGCAGCCTGGTGTTCACCACAGCAAGGGTGCACCACGCGTTGTTCACCAGGATCTCCATGTCCTTTCGTGCAAAGCTGCCTGCTGGCCAGTCAGCCCCAGCACATCCTGGTGCAGGGAGGTGGTTGCTCCCCAGGTACCGGACTCTGTGCTCCCTTGGTTGAACTGCATGAAGCTTCTGTCAACTCATTTCTCCAGCCTGTCTGGGTTCCTCTGGATAACAGCCCATAATTTCATCCTTGAACTTGCTGAGGGCATATTTTGTGCCACTGTTCAGGTCATTAAAGTTTTGCCAGTAAATAAAACAAATGAAGTTTCACTCCAGCACAATAATGGACACTCTGCTGGATCAAATCTTTTCCATAGTATCTGAATAAGTAACTACCTTAATTTATTTTAAATTAGCACAATCTCTTTGTTTTTCCTCTTTCTTTTCGACCATAGATGTACAAACTTTCAAGGATTGTACCAATACACTACTGCTTCTACTGGACATATTTATGGACCGTGCCAATGGCTTTTTTAGCTTCTCCACTCACAGACATTGTAAGCTGCTTACCTTTTCTCCTTTGTGTTTTATGGACTCCTGGCAACCAGCCTATCTTCTATCATGCAAATAATCCTTGTGCCACAAATCTTTTCCCATCTTTCTCTTCACTGCTGCCCCTTCCTATTCAGTCTCCTTTCTCTTTTCTGCTTACCCCAGGAATTTATATCAGTTTCTGTTATCCTTTTCCCATACTCAGCTCCCATTCTCCTTACAGCAAAGGGTTCCATATGTCCCTTGCCCACACTATTCTCTCTGTCACACAACAGAGACTTCATATCCCTTTTTTCCCCTTTATTTCCCCCTTCTTTTTTCCTGCTCATCAACAAATGACTCAGTGATTTATCAGTAAATATGCCTAATTGGGAAGATGAATAGGGAAAACACGTTTATAGCTGGGCAGTGCAGTATTAACTTGTGGGACCAGCTGGCTGTTTATTTGATCTGCAGAAAACTGCAGAGGTATTTAAGCTGCTAAAGTGCTAGGGTGCTACCCGTTCCATAGTTATCGCGTTACTTCCAAGCAGACAGACAGAGAAATGTCATCAAGATGATGTCATAATGCTTAGCCAAACTGCTTATGTGATGCTGATCCAACACATTTCTGAAATATGCTGCAGTTCTGAGGATGGATCTTTTTAGGCTAGTTTTAGGCAAGCTTATAGGTGTAAAGTAGTGTGTATTACATGCCTCCCTTTTGTCCGCACATTTCCCTCATAATTTTATTCTATTGCATATGTGCATTTTTCAGACTTACTGAATAATATACCTGCTGTACAAATACTAACACGGCTTTCCTAGCAGCTAATAATACTGGGATTTCATCCTCTTCAGATGCTTTTCATGTATATCTACAAGACTAAAATGACATTTTCTGACTGCATCCTTTCGAAAAGCAGTGCTTCACTCACTCCCTTAAAAGATTATGTCATTGCTAGCAGCATTATTTTCAATTAGTTTTGAAGACAAAATATGAAATCCTTATAGTATCATTTCTATCCACATTTTTTCATCAATACACCACTATGTTGAGTCACAATAATGAAATGACAAATAGGAAAATAATGTCTACTTAATATTTATTCAGCCAATTAATTTTCTGAATGTGACCAGCCGATTTTCAAATTTGGGGGGGGGTGGGTTATAGTGAATAAAGGTCAAACAAATGAAGTATTTGTGTATCTTCCTTTCTTCAAGTAAAATTACAGATAACTTGGCCAGCTTTCTTTGGAAGCAGCTGATAGCTGTTCTGGTGAAGTATGACTTCATTGCTCTCTTCTGGTGATCCACAAAATACCCAGAGGACCTTCAGCTCTCAAATTCTCTCTGCTGAAGCTGTCCTGTGTACTTACCACCAAAGTTCACATTTAAAGGCTTCTGGATGCAATCTCTGAAGAAGGTGTGACACAGCTGCTGTAGTCTCTTTGCTTACAATTTGGGAACCACAGAGAGGTTGGATAACTTTCCCACAGAAGTCTTATCTGTTCCTTCTGCTCTGTACTCCATCCTGTAAATACTGTATTAAAAGTTTATTTTGGGGGTGAAACAGATGTAAATGGGTGAGTTAGCATTCCCAGTCTCTTGCAGAATCAATTCAGTATCACAAAACCAGATACAACTCTAGAGAAGTAAGCATGGCCTTAGTAAGTGTAACCTTTTGGCAAAGGCTCAGCTCTGGAAAGCAACGCTTTTCCGTTGCCTTCTCCTTCCTTGTACAAACAATGTAGAGATGAGGAGGAAAAAGCAACGAGAAAATGCAAAAATAACTGTGAGTGGAAAAATTGCTTGAATTAAAGATCCAGTATGTATCAGTGTTTATGTGAATAAGCCAAAACTGGGATTGAAGTATGCTGTACAAGTGGCAGCATATGATGAAAGATAAGTCTGATCTTACTTGTAATTGCTACTGATCTGCCTAATAATGGAAATAGGGATTTTTCTGTTTAATAATGGACTTTCACAGTTACTCTTTATATCTCTTTTGTCACTTAGTTCTGAAAAGAAAACATGCAAGGAACAAGATTCTTTGGATGAGAATCCTGTAATAACCTAATGCAGCAGGAGCTGCTGATTGTTCCCAGTCTTAATAACAGGAATTACAAAAGTACTGAAGAAAAAGCTTTACTCTTTTGTTATGAAAGAAGCAGGCTGGCAATTACATTACTTTCTATGGTTATATATTAAAGTCTTTTCAATCCTTTATAATCTGACCCTCTGTGTGGCTGACTAGTGCCATAGCTTCATAGTTTCTTTTCCATGTTCTCAGCAAAACGTCAATATGGGAAATTTCTGTAGTTAGAGGTGAAAGCATCTTAGTTGCTGAGATTTCTGTAAAATATGTGAATAACTTGGAAGAATAAATGTACTTTTATAATGAAAACAAAATCTATACATTCCGATGAGTTTTGGAAAGGCGTATATCTATATCCAGGATTGAAGACACAGTTATGCTAAGACAAATATAGTAATTCCTAGATTGATACTTTGAATGTAATTAGCCTTTTATTAAAACATTTTTGTGCACACCCTGTACCTAAATTCAGAATAAGCTTCAAATAATTTCTTCACTCCTCCTGGCAAAGCCTTAGTTTTAATGGTGATCAGTATTATGTGGAAAAAGATCCAGCTGAAGTGTGAAGTCCAAGCATATATATGAGAAGTAAATATAACTGCCCAACCTACATCTCTTGGCCAGCAATGTGCCTTTTTCTCTTTGAACACAAATTACTCTTGTACTTGTTCAAAATGAGACTACACACTCTTGGGTTAACAATCTTTTGTCCTGTGTATTTGCAAGAAGAAGAGAATAATCATAAGGAGTGGAAACAATATGTAGAGGTGACAGTTTGCTAAGCAGTCATGGATCTTGCACTAATTCCTGGTCTCTTGAGCAAAGCCTAAATAAAAGTCATTTGGGAGGAATCGCTATGTCAGGATTACTAGCAATAGCAACCTCCTCCACTCTCTGGAAGTGAGTTATGAAACATGAGCAAACACAACCTCTTATCTATTTCTGGAAGTCATTTTTGTATCTTTGTCCCCACCACCATCAGTAGCATCAAGGCTTTGGCTGATGGATCCTCACAATTGCAGATCTACCCTCCCACTGTGTTCCTCAGAGCTTTTAGTTTACTGACACAAAAGATGCTTTTGTTGAGCACTTCTCCATACATGTAAGGAATGTGGATTCATGCTATGCTTTTTGTCCTAAGAATCTGCCTCTGCTTAGTTAGACTGCAGAACTATTAAAATCTGACATATTTCAGTCCTTCGAAAAAGGTAGGTACAGAGCAGGATCTGGACCCTAATTCTGAAAGTGCTCAGGTTAGCCTTACATCTAAACCATTTAATGGAATATTTAAATGCACCATAAATATCTTCTGTTAAAGACATGCTACAGTGAACACAGTCAGAGAAAAAGTGAGAGCTGAGCATTTTCAACGGGCAAGTGGGACTACTGCTTAAGTTTATAACGAGTTTGGGTTTCTCTTCCAGATTTTCCTTATGTGTGTTTGGATCCTAAGACTGAAAATTTTATCCTATCAGTTAATACCAAGGATTAAGAATAAATGGTTTGTACGAGCTTTAGAAAATTATCGTGGTAAACTTAATCACCTGTTTAATAGGAGGTCAAATTCTTACTATTCTAGCATGACATGAGGTCAAATTCTTACTATTCTAAGCCTCAGTGCCAGAGCACACATGAGCAGATTGCTCTATGCTTGAACAGAGACCTACCTTTCAGCATATATGCCATCTGGGTAACACAGTCACACCATAATGGCTATCTAACTAGAAAAGGATTCTCTGTGAATTTGCCTGTTTATTTTTCTAGTGGATAGATATTGCCTGGTGAATTTTAATCTCACTTCCTGACTGTTTTTCATCTCTAAACTTGACCTAAATATTGATTTTAAATTAGAGACCAAGTCTGTCACATATTTGTAATTCTAACTTCACCATTACCTGAAGCTGCTGAACATTTATTAACTACAACACACAGATGGGACCCACCAAACTGTAACCCGTGGTCTGCCCTGAAATAGATTTCCATAGCTCATCAAGAAATCAGGACAACAAAATATGATTTTGTGCATGGCATCCTAGTTCCAGCTGTCTCATTATTCTGCTTTGTAATTATGAGCTACTCATAATGCTCCTGACTGCCTACCTGCTTCCCATCACGCCTCTGAAGAAGGCTTTATTAAATGTCCATACAATATCTAGCATGATAGGTCCTCTGACTGCTACTGTTACATAAAGAGCAAATACCAACAATAATAACTGTACAATGTAATACAACCTATCAATACATGTGTGGAAGATATACATTTTCAAAAAATAAAGGAGGAGCCTTGTTGGGACCCAAAGGAATTCTCTTTTGTTGTCAAATTAAAAAGAATCCTTTTTTTTATTTTATTTTATTTGTTTCTCTCTCTCTCTTTCTTTGATTTGAGGAGTTTTAATGAATCTGTGATATATTCATAAAATCTTAAAGAACCTCAAACAACATTCTGGAAGGTGCTTATGTAGATCAACCCCTGTCTGAAGCAGAGTTAATTCCAAAGATTAGATTTGATCAGATTGAATCTCCCGGGGCTTTGTGTTCTTGCCATCCATCTCTTTCTGGCTGGGCAAGGAAATTCTTTTGGTGGGTGCAGGGCACATGTTCAAAACGGGGATACTGGTGAAGCTCTATACATGGCAGGTGAGACCAACTGATCAACTTCAATGCACGAGTAGAGGTGCATGAGTAGAGGATGCACTAGAACTCCATTTCTTATCTCCTCTTCCCAGAGACATTTTCTCATTATGTTTTTCCTAACCTAACATGAATTTGGCTTTCAGGAGCAAATTAAAGCATTACATACATGTGTATATGTATATATATACATATATGTGTGCGTGTATGTGTATATGTGCATGTGTATGTGTATATGTGCGTATGTTATATACATACGTACCTATATATACACACATATGTATACGTATATATACACACGCGCACACACACATATATAAATAAACTCAGAAATCAGAAAAGTGAAGAGACCTGGCTTCCATCTGAGCAAACATTGGACTAGGCTGCTACGGGTAGGCTATGGTCATGTTTGCAGTAAAGCTCTGTCTGGAAGCCTGGCAAGCATACTGAGTCACTGGGAGATGATCTGGGTGTAGAAATCTGTCTGTGGGTCATGGTGGTGAGAAGATGGTGGGAAATGGAAGTGAAAACTGAAGATGAAGTGGGAAGTAGTATGCGATCTATAGGGTATAAATGCATAGTTCCTATGTACCTTGTTCATATCTCCACTTTTGGCGTTGCAGAGTTACTGGAGTTACCGGAATACCTTGGGCAGTTCCAAATCTTCACCTGTTACCTTGTCTCAAACTGTTTATGGCACACATACATGTGATTGTTCCTTGGCTAACTCTGCTCTTGAACTTCAGTAACTCTTGTTATTTCTCGGTGTTTACCCCTCTGATGGTGTGTATATAGACAGCTGTCACTTCCCCTCTTACCATTCATTCACTATGCAAAACACCCTAAGCTTTTATCGTCTCCTCTCATAAAAGAGACTCTTTAGTTCCCTTGTCTCCCCTGCACCTGTTCCAGCTCATCCTAATTCAGCTTTATGAGGACAACAGACGTATTTCAGAGGAGGTCATGCCAAGGCCTCTCCAGCCCCAGTGCCATGCCCCTTGTCCGTGAGCAGTTCCCGACGATTTGACATGGTTTAGTGGTGCCTTTGGCAGTCCTGGGGTAATGGTTGGACTTGATGATCTTAAGGCTCTTTTCCAACCTTCTTGATTCTATGATTCTGTGATCCTATGCCAAATTTGATAATGAAGATTTTATCTGGAGTTGGATCTTCAGCTAATTTAGTGACTTCCAGTTTCCAAGAGTCCTTGCAGTGGGAAGCAGCACCTTTTCAAAGGCCAGGGGCAATTAATGCTCATTTTTTGCAGAGGAGCCATTCAGGAAGGCAGTAGGAGACATCACAGTGCGGAGCAGTGCTGGAACCCAGGCGTGTGCGTGGGTATCTCATAGGGAAGGGTGGGAACCTTGCATACAGGAGCTGTTGGATTGGTCCCCTCACCCCTAGCAGCACATCGAGGGTGAAATACATCACCAGCGGGTCTCCTGTGGAGGGACTCAGCCTTTCCAGACCTAGTGCTGTCTTACGGCAAACAGGCTTTCTACAACCAACCACAGAAAGCCCAGCTAGACCTGTAAATATACTTTCAGAAGCCAGCCAGGCAAAGCTTCCTGATTTATGTGTGTTTCCGTCTGTGTGTGTACACAGATACATGTCTTGTTTGAACTGAAAAAACATTCCCGAATATTGTACCCAGTTCTGGGCACTCGATTTTCCCGGCGTCGGGGCAGGCTCCTTTCCCCTCGCCCACTGTCCCGGTGAGGACACTCCTTTCCCCGCAGCCCCTGCTCAAGCACAGCCGGGTTTTCATACCGGGTCCCCCGCGCAGGGATCCTCCAGCAGCGGGGCCCCCTCGACCCACGTCCCCAGCGGCAGCTCTGAGGAGAACC
>NW_009930309.1:9913-18473 GCF_000696875.1 Nestor notabilis | reverse complement strand
TTATTATTATTATTATTTTAAAACAAAAGTGGCTCTTTGTAGCAGTCCTGGAATGATTGCAGGACATTTTGACTCTTCAGAGTCCTTAGAAATTAACCTGGTGCTAATGAAAGTTCATAAGCAAGAATCCCGATGCAGTGGAAATCCTCCCATGCCCCCCTTAGGGCAACTAGCAGCCGCTTTGCCGTGCCGTGGTGGCCAAGGGCAACCAGACCAGGGCCGAAGGTGCTGGCTCGGTGTGTCTATCTCCATTGAACCTGTCTCATTAGCATGCCTGTGTGCTCCCACAAGACATTCCATTTCATGTGAAAGCAAAATATAACAGAAAGTGGATGTTTGTGGGTTTGCTGCTACATTTCTGGGGGAGAAAAAAAGAGCCAAATAAAATTCTCTGCCAGGTGCAGACGTAGAATAAATGAGAACAGCTACAGTGAAGCCCACAGAGCAGGATCACCTGCACCTAGGGAGGATTTTTCCCATGTATTTCTTACTTCCATCACAAATAAACTCAATATCGAGGCATTAATATTTTTAAAAGGTGGAAGGGATGTTATTTGCTTTTTTCATGTAGTAGAACAAGAAAATGATATTTGGTTGGGGTTTTTTTCCCCCCACAAGAAAACAGTTTTCTAATAATAACCCAGTATTAAGTGTCAGGGAGTTGCTTTATGATTTTCGGCGCTTTATCGCAGTCAGCTATTGAGAATGGGGTCAGATTTCCAACTCGCTGCAGAAGAGATGCTTTCACTGGCCTGAGCATTGTTATTCTCTGTCAATGAATTATCAATTGCTTTTGAAGACTGATCACTTTCTTTCTTGGGTATACTTGAGAAACACACAGCTTTCTGATGGCATCTGAAGCCTTGTTAGCACAGAGCTGATTGACTATAAACCCCTTTGGAAGTGTGGAGATGATAAAGATTTGGAAACCTGCTTTCAGATGTGTTTGGATTTTTTTCTCTCAATTCAGAGTGGACAGAACATAAAAATCCTTAGAGGCTCTTATGCTTTTCTTCTCCTCATGTGTCAGAAAAGAAAGTATTTTTGGATTTCTTATGAAATTGTGATAAGTAATCAAATTGCAAAATGACCCATTTTGTGTATAAAAACGCATTTCCAAATTAACTATCCTTGGACAGGTTGTCCATAGGAACCTGTATGTGGAGAAAATCCCTCTAACCCTCACAGAGTATGTAAAGAAAGCTCTTCCTCTTGCATGTTTTTTAAAGTGAAAAGGAGATTTTCATTGATTTGTATCCAGACATTTAGCTCATGTTTTGGTGCAGTAGTGGAAGTAGTTTATCTGACTCCCCCTATTTAGACAGATGCAATTATAACATAATATGTTATATTTATAGGTGATAAAAAATATAGGTGATTTATAATATTTATAGGTGATAAAAAAGAAAGGACAGTAAGGGAAAAATGCAACCAATATTCCCAACTACGAAGACACTAGGTCTTACATGGTGGATGTTGCCACATTGTATTAGTGATACTAACTTAGGGAGGACTGCTCGTGACGGTAAAATAATGCACTGAGGGGTTTTAGGATGTGGGCCTTAGAGATTTCAAAGTTGAGCAAAAGAGATTAGGGTTCTATTTTTTCATCCCGCTCCTAGTTTTTCATATTTATATATTAAGCTGCTTGTATTAAGCTCTTCACTAAGTAGTATTTCTGATCTGTGCTGCAATTTGTCATGACATTTCTCTAGGCAGCTATTATAAAGATGTCTGCTTCCCTTTTTTCTTAAACAAGAAAGTAGGCTGCAAATAAGTCACTTGATTTTTAAATTACTATCAATTAAGAAAATGGAGTGTCAGGGTCCAGAAAATTGATAGCTGAGTTCTGAACTTAGATCTGGAAAATACCGAGCCATAAAATATTCATACACACACACAAGAAGAAAATCCTGATGTTATGTTCATCCAACCAGCGTATGTTGTTTGTGAACGTCGCTGGAGTTCTTGTTTTTAGAATAGCGGGAAAAAGATATTTGAGTGAAACAGGCAAGGATGATCATCTAAGCAGGTTTGGATATAGAAACTGTTGCTAGTGAAATTGGTTTCCAAGCCTATTTAGTACAAGTCACTGGAACTTGCCCTGACTTTGGTGGATGTCGGGTTTTCCTGCCAGTCTCTCCTAGCAGAGCACAGCAGCTTGTGTGTACCGTGTCCAGCCCGAGAGAGAAACAGCACCTGCCTGCCTAGGTTCTTCTGTGGCCCCTCTTGTCACTCCCAGACAGCACTGGCTTTTTCTTTACTGCCCCCCAGTAAGGGAGAGAATTGTCACCAGCCTGTTGTAAAAGAGAATCAGGGGCCTGGTGACACCGGGGCTTGTTCAGCATCGTGAGCTGGACTGCGCGGCACAGCCAGGAACCGAGCCTGGGCCACAGGCAGGCGTCTTGTTCCTTTAGCTTTACATCTGTCATTGCTCCCCCTGCTTTTCTGTGGTTCTGTGTATTTGACAGGCTTGACACCTACCTTTCAAGGTGCCTGAGTCTATTCTGACCCAGAGCTGAGCTGCTGTTGCAGCACCCTCTGAAAATGAGCATTCTCTGAGCTCTCTCCCACCAGTGAACAGAGCGAGCTTGCTTCTGGCCCCAAACCCAGAAGGCCAGGAGGAGAGGGACAGCTTGCTAATCTGTATTTGCTGCTCGAGTGTGGGGAGAGGAAGAGGAGGGTTTTATTTACAGGTAATGTGCTCAGGAGGAATTGTACAACTCATTAGAAAAAGATGACAAACATTTTTACAATTTAATTAAAAGTCTAATTGTACATTTCAGAATCTTGGAAATGACACAAAAAGGGGAAAATAAAACCCAGAGAAGTTGAAATCCTGTCACGATGATGATTACGATGAGTTTGATCAAGTCGACTGAATTTCCTAGGAACTTCACTGTGGATTTCACAGGCTTTGGGTCAGGACCCAAATCACCTTTATTTTCTCTACCTGAGCTCTTTTATCTTTGCTTATGTTTTTATTTTGCCTTTTTTTTTTTTGCTTTTGAAGCCTGGCCTTTGAATATGCTTCCTCTGTGGAGTGTGTGTATATCTTCATGACTTCTTTAATGACTCTTTTTCTAAGAGTAAGGCAGAAAAGATGTTCATTTCCGTAACGCATGCATTTCATTTACGATTAAACCAAAAGGAGATTTATCGGTTACTACCCTCATTTCAGCTGTAGGTTGAACATTTTGCTCTATAGCAATATGTTGCCTGAGGAGGCTGCACCCCCCCCCTTCAATTATTTGAACTTGATGTGATGTCCAGAGAGTGAATTGTCAAAAAAAGAAAAAAGGAATTAAAAAGGAAACAGGTTTTGTAAAATGTACTTTTTCACCTTTAGGTATCATAAAAACGTTGTCAGAGCATAGAACTGCATTGTGGCATTAAGGAGAAGTCCAGTAGTTTGATTTATAATGAAGAGCTGCTGATTTACATTGCATTTAACAGCATGCTGATCAGACAACAAGCTTTTCCCAGCTCCACTGAATCTGGGATTGAGCCTTGGGAATGGAGCCGGACAGGGCTTGAACATTACAGAAGTGTGCAGACTGCAGAATGTTATCATTAACAAACTTCCCATGTTCCATCTCCTGTCTTGGTAGCGAGTCCCCAGTTTCCCCTCTTTCTAAGTGAATTGAACTATAGTCCTGCACTAAGTACTAGGTGGGGGATCTTTACTCACTGAAATATTAATGGAGCAGAATTTTTTCTGTGAGGCAGTCTGGGTTTTTCAGTGGATTTTCCCCCAACATCTAACAAAGGTCTGTTCTTGACAGGCAGCTTTGTAAAAACAGAGGAAGCACCAAACACATTTCAAACGGAGAGAACCCAACAAAACCCCTTCTTAAAAATAACCCACTTTTGAACTTCAGAGAGGACGCAGCGCTTGCTTTGCAGTGAACACAGGCTTGGAGGGGATTTTTCTTTTTAACAGCCATGTGTAGCACATTTGTTTCAGTTTTATATCCACTGTCATAAAATGATGGTTTTATCCGGGTTTTAAACATGCTTCGGCTAGAAACCCTACATCTTTAAATTAGGCAACCCCGGTGCCTTTGCGATTTCCCTAGCTGCACTCTCTCACCTTACCCAGGTGCATGTTAAATCAGTATTAATGACAATATCATCCTTCTGCAGTCATCTCCTGCCTGCAATTTGGTTTTAATTACCCACCACGTTGTCTTTCCCCCTCACTGACAGCCATTAAATAGGGAATGACACCAGAGCCGTGCTGGTGTCGAATAGACACTTCACCAGGGTGGTTGGTTCTCTCTTTTTTTTTTCCCCCTCCCTCTCCTCTTTTCTTTCCTGCCTTTTTTTTTTTTTTTTTTTTTTAATAATTAAAAAAAAAGAAGAAAAAAAAACCCAACAGAAAAATCCTTCCATAAAGCAGGCTGCAGTGCCTCCTCGTGGTAGCCAGGGAAAAAAGGGCTTTATTATACTCTGCCTTGTTTTGATGGCTTAGTGCTGCTTGCTTTGGCTCGGTCAGAGCTCTTGGGAGACAGGGGGAAAGAAAAAGCACCATCCTTAAGAGAGGGGGGGAAAAACCCCAACACTTAAAAGATTAAGGCATGATTGGGACATATCGAAGTGTCTCCTCACTGATACCTAACAGGAACTTTGATGTAAGGCTTGTCTCTCGCTCAGAAGTGAGAAGGAGCTGGGTCAGTCCTGGAGTCAGGGAATAAAGGGCTGGAGGCAAATCTGCTGGCAGAGGTGAGCCAAGAGCTGGGCCTCTGCCCGCCCCTGCCTGCGCTGCCCTCAGGTAGTTCGCAACCTCTTTCCTTGTGGGATGGTGTTTCGCTACAGAGAATTGTACATAAATACTTGCAACAGGAAATTTTCATACCAGACGTGGCCTTTTATAAGGTTTCTGTAAAACTTCTAAATTCCTTTCACTTTGGCCAGGAGTTTGCAATGGCTTTGCCCTTCACGCACACTTCCCCCCCTTCTCCCCACTGGTATCTGTATTTACCTCTGTGGGAGGGTTTCTCTCTGTGAATCAAATTCTTGCTGAAAAGATTGAATTCTAGACTCACTGCACTAAGTTAATCTTGGCTTATAATGGTATAACTGATGGTAGAACCTGGTCCAATAATTTCTCTGTCAGCCTGATCCTGCCCTGGTCTTGGTGCAAGCTCAAATCTCAGCGAGGGCACTGGAAAGGATACTGAGAAATTGGGCAAAATAGCATTAGGGAAAATATGTCTACTAGTAAACAAAAGAAAAGAGGAATTTTGGAGGCGTAATCAAAACTTATTTTTAATTGAGAAATTTCTCATTCCTGTTTTGTCCATCAGAGTGTTAGATTAAAAAAAAAAAGAAATTGTTTATTGAGGGAAAATAATATGAATACCCAGGCAATTAAGCTGGTAAAGGAGGTTTGTGAAGGATGATCACTGTCCGTCTACATTTTGCTTCAAACGTGGATGATATTTGATCTTGTGAAATGTCAGCTGCATTGATTTGATTTAAGGGGCCTAGATTGTGAATCACTAAACACTTGCTTTGTAAAGTTGTTGTCCTTAACAAGAAAATTGGTGTCCAAAACTTGAGGCTTATAACAGTGAAACCTACCAGGAAGGTTTAATCTCTGATAGAGCTTTCATATATTGGTTTACAGCTATATTGAGTCCAGTTAGAATGATTTTTTTATATATATACGTTGGATTTTTTTTTTCACTTTCCTAATATGAAACTTGATGCTTGGAAAAATCTGATAAGTGAGTTTCATTTCCCTGGAAATTTATTGCTTCTATTTCCAAGTACAGGGAAATAAAACAAGTAAAAACAATAAGCAGTCTGTATGGAGGGTATTAATGAGGGGTCACTCTTTTCTCATGTACGCTCAAGCACAGGAGAAAAGGAGAAAGGAGTTGCTTTGGGGGCAGTCTAAATAGCTGATGTCGTATATTTAGCTTTATTTATTTGCTAGGATTAGCTCTTTTCTATTTCCCCCTTTAAAATGTGTTCTCCAAATCCGAACAGGATATTTATCACAAGAAACAGAGTCTTTCCTTCAGGTGGTGTAAACTCCTTTGACTTCAGCTCAGGGACTGGCCGATTTTTCGTTGACAAAAGAATAGTTATGCTGCACCAAGCATTCCTGAAATTTAGAAGAGCCCATTTGTATATGTAAAAAAGATCCTATAGAATTCCACTGTCCCATCCTTATTCTGAAGAAGAATTGCATTATGCTCATCTAATTCCCTGTTCTTTCATTTGGAAACAATGGCGTTCTTCCTGATAATTGCTGTACAATGCTAAGAAGCTGCCAAGTTCCACTTCAGGACTCGTTATATTTAGTAATGGTAGAAAAAATTGCTACCTACAGAGCATTTGATATTGGAGATGAACGGGCCTTCACAGCAATGGAGACGTGAATCCTTGTAGATCCAGTTGCCGAATTAACTCCTAAAGGAGACAGACCATCCATTTTGAATGCAGGAAGGACAGTTTGGAGAGTAAACCTGCAGTGAGATCTAATGCAGAAGGCAAAATCTCATGAAAGAGGACAGTAAGAGACTTTAATGGAAGAAAATGTTATTGCTAACAGTGTCGGTTTAACTTCCAGATTTCTTTCGTAGCAATTCCCTCATTTCCTTAGGAAAGTTGTACTGTTCTAGCTCTCTTACTTTTTTGTGTTGCAGAGCAGTGGCTGAGCTGTGTGTTGTAAAGGCGATGCCTTTTTTTAGATCCTGTAGCAGGTCTATTTTTAAACGTATTTTCTCTAGGGAAGGGTGCACAGTTTACTCAAAAATTACCATATGCTTTGCATCTCCAGTAAAACAGTTGTGGTAGAAAATACTGTATTTTTAATCTTGTGAGTTGTGAAGAACCCTGGTTAAAATGATAGATTCTTAGAAACTTTTCCTTCCTAGACTAAACTGCTTCCAAGAAGTAGCTCAAGAGGGACTATTGTAAACATTATTGTTGCTTTTCAGGTTATAGGCCTTGAACCTACTAACACTTGTGCATCTAAATAACTTGATATAGGTAAGTAAATGCTTTGAACTCAGAAGGGCTGCTTGCATATAGGAAGTTTTTTATGTGTGTAAGTGCCTGTAAGAGTAAAACTGTAGTTAGTGTTTCATTAATGTTTTAATCCTCTGTGGTTGTGCAGTCCTACGGACAATCCAGAGGGAGTTTCCAATGACCTACCTCAGGAGCTGAGCAAATGGTTCATTAGTTGGGCTGATTTTATATTTTGAGTTTCGAGATGATATAAATAAGCTTTTTTTTGTTAAACAAGTTAAAAAATAAAAGTCAAAGCTACTTCATTCTAAACGGGAAGTCTTGGTTTGCGTTAAATGTTGCTGATTTGGCTTATTTTTCCTACAAGTAAAACCATTTTGAATTAAATTCACAAAATGTAACGTTTTTCAGCCTGCCATTTTCAGCTTCAATGTCTAAGTGAAAGTGGAAGAAATGTAGAAATACAGTATTGCCTTTTAAAAATGAATCATAAGATTTGTTTTCCTCATTCAACATTTTACCAAAATCAGTATCAAATTGCAGAGGGTTTTGGTTAATTTAACATCTCTGCTTTATATAAAAGGCCATAGAACACAACCCACACCCCACAGAAGCTACTGGGAGTTTTTCCTTAATTCTATCAGAAGCTGATTTAAATCCCATACAAATTCCAGGAGTCCTAAATACAGGAAATACAGGAATTCCTTACATGAAATTCTTCATTTGGTTATAACCAAATGCCTGTAGGACCACACAAACTACAAGTGCTGTAAGATCTTTCCACTAAGTATTACTCAGCCTTTGAGCAGAGTTTATGACAGTGCTGGCAAACAATGGATTTAATGAATGTTTTGAGGAAGTGTCTGTGTTTATACAGGAATTAGTAGATGGGCATGGGTGAGACATGACGAAGAACTAAGACAGGAAGATGCATCCTGCAGGACCGGTGGTGCACGTGAGGGACAAGTAGACCTGAGCTCTTAGACCCAGGGATCAGACACGATCCTTTTGGTCAGGTTTTACTGTGGCTGTAGGGAACAAGCTGCTTTTCAGTGGCTGGGGAGAGACTGCACCGAGCTTCATAGTTCATTCACATAATTGTGTTGTGCAGAAGCAAGGATATTCCTGCCATTTTTCTTGGTTTATTTGATTCGAGACCCCCTTTCCTCTTCTCTCTTTATACACACACCTTTCTATGGAAATCCTTAAAGCAATCTTTGTTATCTGGTACCTCTTTGACACTGTTTCTTTGTGCATAAAATAGAAATACCGCTGTGCTACCCTGCTACTCTGAGAGACTTACGGTGGGGTTTGGGTCTGTTTGTTTTGCTTAGTTCTGTGTGTGCACACTGGGAGGAAAGGCGAGAAACCAGGGGTGAGCTTCACCTCTGCACTGGGTAAACATTTAAACTTTATGATCCTTGTACTAGCCCTGTACGTAAGGGTGAATTTCACCCTCCATAAATGTAAAGTCTTTCTGTGTTATTACAGTTGCTTCTCCCCATTTACCATTATCTTTGAACCCCCCTCTCTGTCATTAAGCTTTCTTTTAGGGTCCAGGCAAATGTCATTCTCT
>NW_009930309.1:0-9882 GCF_000696875.1 Nestor notabilis | reverse complement strand
TCGCCTCTGGTTATATTAGAAAATAAAATTAATCTCAAGGGGAAAATAGCACTTAAAATTATTACTACTGTTTAGCTTACTAAAGTGATTTGCTCTCCGTGACCTGTCTCAGGCTGATCCTTGTACAAATCAAATCAGCACACAAAACAGCACTTGGAAACTGTTTCCAGACTCGGAATTTCACAGCTCCTGAACCTTTAGAATGTCACCGGCAAATCAAAAATGAACATATTGGTTTATCTGTCTCTTTAGATCCCAGACAGTGCCTTTTTTTCTGAAGGCACGTGATTCTCCCGTGCTCCGTATTAAGTACACGAATAAGCCAGCTGTAACGGATGCTTCTAGGTGAGCACATGCTTAAATGTTTTGCAGAGTGGGGGCTGGAGGAAGTTTCCAGCCACTTCTAAGTCTCTCCCTGTGTTGTTGGGGATTAACATCACTCTGACCTCCAACAGTTTCTCATTAAGCTGTCCAAAATATGAACTCTACCAAGCGCCTGCTCGTCGCTTTAATTTGATGGGTTCATCAGCAGGCTGGAGGAGACGGCTTGTGGGTAGACCCAACTGCCATCATATTTCTCTAAGGCTGGGCTAGGTCCTTGCCAGGGGTACACACGCCAAGCTCAGCACCGTGCTTCACACAGCTTGTGAGCCCCGAGAGAGCCGCGTGTCCTCACAGCATGGTCGGAGACACCAGCTCAGCGTGGCTGCAACAACAACATGTTCATTAGTTCTGTCTCTTAACAGCAAATTAGTGTAGGTGTTGGGCCTATGTGTCTGTGTGCGTGGCTATGCTCTTCAGTTGCAGAGTAGCTCAGACTTGGGCATCTGTCTGGCACACACTGCCGCTGTGCTGGTGCGTCCTCAAAGCCCAAACCCCAGAAGTGGTTGAGGCTGATCCTGTGACACACAGGTAACACTGCTCACTAGCATAATGTGTTGCACAATTAAGCTCTAGCACCTTTGCCTGCCTGA
This sequence comes from Nestor notabilis, assembly GCF_000696875.1. Taxonomy (NCBI): domain Eukaryota; kingdom Metazoa; phylum Chordata; class Aves; order Psittaciformes; family Psittacidae; genus Nestor; species Nestor notabilis. The sequence goes on along the minus strand of NW_009930309.1, from coordinate 8,908 downwards.
CCTTGTTGCAGTGGAAGGTACCACAAGGATGATAATGTGCTGCTGCTTCACTTGAACTCCTTCCCGTCCATTCTGCAGATACACATCGATGTCTGTGAAATTTAAGCAATGACTTTACAAAAATCCATGACAACAATTTGTTCGTCTTGTGGTGACCTCTTGTGGAGTCATTTAGAAATCAGGCTTGATCCATTATGTACAGTATGTTCTAGGGAGAGGAAAGACAAGAGCCATAATGCAAAATGTTCTCGGGCATGCAGGGACAGTCAGCTCGTGTGGAAGGACACGTTGTCTCCTGCAGGCTCTCTGCATGTGGCTTTGATGGTGAGGTCATCTACTCGTATCTCTGTACTCACTACACTTTCTCTCTTTGTGCTTCATAAAAACCAACCTGTCCTTGACTCTCAAGCATAGGCTTACCTTTAAAGAGTTAGTGTTAAAACCCAAAGTATGTTATAGAAATATATCTGCACCTTATGAGCAAGATCCTAGCTCTTGTGTCACCCCATTTTTTACATTGTCGTTCTGCACATATGGTAGACATCAGTGTGATTGCTAAGCTTGCAAGGTGCGACTAGGTGTGAATTGTTTAAAACAGGACTGCCACCAAGTTAATATCAAAGTTTGTATTTGGAAAAGCTAGAAGTGATTGTTCTTCACCCCCTGCCCATGTCTAATGCATAAAATCAAAACCTTCCATGCCATTCACATTGTCTTTTGTGCCGATTCTGCGCAAAGCCAACCTTTATTTTTCATTAATTCTTGCAAGGCTTGAAGCTGTTCCCAATGAAACCAATTGCCAGAGTGATTGTGGAAGCCAGATCAAATCTGTAGTGTGATTTCCCCCCTGCTTTTTTATTGTCGTTGCTCCAAGTCATTCCTGTCTTGTGGAAACTACAATAACTACAGCAACCATTTACTTGTAGGAAAAATTATCTCAACTTCCTCTCTGTGCGTATAATACCTGGCAATGTACTATACTGAATAGCATATTGAGAAATGTTATTGATAATTCAGAGTTTAACATGATGAGCCATTCTGTTCTTCTTTTCATTGAGACCAATTTATTCTTACACCCAGATCGTGTTGCAGTCCTCTAAATAAATAAATAAAACCTATGACCTACTAGGAGAAGTATCCCCTTTGCAAAAGGTTCTAAAAACACCCAGTTGGGTCAAGGCTTTTTTTCCTTTATCTTTTTTCCCCCCGTTTGTTTTCTTTTTCATTTTTTGGCTTTATTATTTGGTCACTAAGCAAAAGGTTTGCTGGGTTGTGGGGATTTTTAAGCTTGAGGGAGAATATGAATGTCATAAATATTTCATTTTCCTAGCACATCTTGCATTGTTCCTCACTTTCAGACCTTGCCAGCAGTCAACACAGTAGTAAATTTCAGCACCTGTGGACCTTTTTCAGTAATTTATGATTTCCATTAGATTTCCATTAGAGATGGACTAAAACAGTTTAGAGAAGTGCTAGCACCTTCAGCCAGACGGGTTTTGCCTGTCTCTGAGGAGGGCGTGTTGCATTTTGCTGTCTGTACGTATGCCTCCTGCCAAAGGTTCAGCTTGTTTGAGCTATGAGAAATCAATGCCAGGCAAAATGCCTCCTGAAAGAGGGAGCACCATATTTGAGAAAGGAAAACCAGGTTTATTGGTAAAACTGTCGCAGTTTCTCCCATTCTACCCCTGCAGAGGGGGCAGATTCAAGTTCAGCTGCAGATTCAGCCCAAGGTGACCAGTGACTGACTTTGTGGGGTCACTGCAAGTGTTTGTATTTTCTACAAACCAATATCCACAATTTTTTTGTTAGCAGCACTTCATCCTGAGCTTTGTGGGGTGCCTTTCACCTCCTTCCACCTACCCTCTTACACAGCAGTGGTCTGGTACATGGGTTTGGTGGTGCGGTCTTTTGTGGTTTAGTGTCATAGAATCGCAGACTGGTTTGGGTTGGAAGGGATCTTAAAGTTCATCCAGTTCCAGCCCCTGCCCCGGGCAGGGACACCTTCCACTAGAGCAGGTTGCTCCAAGCCCCTGTGTCCAACCTGGCCTTGGACACTGCCAGGGATGGGGCAGCCACAGCTTCTCCGGGCACCCTGTGCCAGTGCCTCACCACCCTTCCAGTGAGGAATTCCTTCTTAATATCTAATTTAAATCTTCCCTCTGTCAGCTTAAAGCCAATATCATTATGAAATAGTGATATTGGTAAGAAGCTTGAGATTAGTTTGATTAAGAAAATGGTTTGATATCCCTTCCAGATCTGTTGTGAGCTTACAGGCAGCCCATGTTTGTTCCTGAACTAGTTTTGAACCTGGAAAATCTCCCAGCTTTCAGCTCTTCATGCCTGCCACAAACTGAGATACGGCGGCAAATAAATCACAGCAAATAATTTAGCCCTGAGTTGTCCGCTGGCATTGTATCATAGCTTGAATATATTTCTCATAATAGCTCACGATAGTCCCATTGACACCCACTTGACTTTTATTAAGTTTTGCAGATTTCACCCTCATATGAGCAGCTCTGGCATATGATTCTAGCAGCTGATTCAAAGATTGAATATTAGACCAGATAGTGGATGAAATATTGTACCTGTGGCATTTTCTGGAAGCTGTCCTTGAAGTGGGATTGGAATTTTGGTCTCTCTGTCAGGTCTGTATTTGTTAATTATTTTAAGCAGCTGTACTACATCTAGCCACCATCCCTATGTAAAACTTTCCTTTTGTTGCCATCCTCCTGCCACCTTTCAGCATTGTCATTTAAGCAGTCGGACACTCCAGGGTGCGTGGATCATGCTGAGATAACGTCATACTCTGAGTGCACTTCACAATGGTTTTCAGCAAGGCGAAGAGTGACATTATCTCAGCAGGACACCTGCCCTTCACCTTCCATATGGGGACCCACCTCTGAAAGGTCAATGCTGGCAGTTTAAAATAATATTTTAGCCATTGCTATTCAGAATTCAAAGGAAGAGAGGAGTGAATGTCAGATAGCCATGAAATTCATGAACCCCATTACTCCCAACACATGACAACTGGGCCGAGACACACACTTTGAACATAGTTTTACTTAGGTTTTAAGCACAATTTTTATAAGAGAACATTCTGCAGGGTATTTTTACATGTAGCCCAATGCTGGCAGAGCAGCAGTTCGCATTCTAAAAAAGTGATTTTGTTTTATAAATGCATTTGTGAATTAACACGTTGAGGACTTCAGCTACTTTTATCTCTTTCCTTTCTGTCTGCTGCTTCTTCATGTACAGCTTATTTTGGAATAGCAATAAACCTACTCAAAAGATAGTGCAAATGGTGTCATGGAGCTGAGCACACCGCTGGAACCAGCAGGTGTGTCTCATCTTCCTTCCAGCAAAGCATCTTCCACACAGGTTTTGGGAAGAGGTATTTATGAAATTACTAGTTTCTCAGATCTTCCTTTCTAACCTGTAACATAAAACTGAGAAAGCACTTTTGTGATGTTGGAAATGGTCAAATATGTTACACGATTCTTTTTCTGTTCCTTTTTCCTTTGTATGAAGAACAGAACTCCTGGAGCCCAGTTCTTAAAACAAATGTTGTTTGTGGAAAATGAAACAGATCTTCCACATATGCTTGATGGTATTAAACTTGCACCTTTGTTTTTTACCATTTATGCTACCAAAGCCCAGCAGCAGAGATGGCAAAAGTAAAGAAAAAATCTGATTTATCCCTGTTTTCTTTGATTTTACTGCTGATGCAATTCCAGTGAAGTTGGTGGGGGCCCAGCAGCACAAGTCCTGCAGTGCTGAGCCACGCTGAGGCATTTTGCTGTGAGAAGCTGGCTGAGTACTTCTGGGAAATGTTTCTCAGTATCAGCTCAGCGTGACAAGGGCATCAACTGGCTTGTGGATGGGAATTTCTCTTCAGTGGTTAGACACACCTTTGATTTGCTGACTAATGCTTCATATGTTGTTTGATGCAGCAGCAAATGGAAGGCAGTAATTCTGGCAGACAGATTTAAGAAGTGTCTAGGGGAGTAGATAAGCATTTACAGATACCATTTTTAACCTCTTTGTTCTAGCAAAGCTCAGTTATCCTGCCCATCACTGTACTTTCTGAAGATGTTGCAGATGCTGAAGGGGAAGACACAAGGATTTTTGTTTCATCATGATCACAATATTGCTGGATTTGGCTGAAGAAGTAAATCTGATTTTGCTAGATTTGGGGCTCAGTTTTTAAGCCAAGAGGATTTGGCTATGTTTGGATAAGTGTCCTCTCTTAAAATTCCCAGTTTTCACAGGAGTCTTCCATTAATTACCACAGTGACAGGTTATTAGTCAAAAATGCCCTTATGTTCAGAGTTAATTTTTTACTAATTTTGTTCTCAAAGTATGTTCTGTGTTCAGGCCTGTCCAGTAGAAATGAAATTGAAGTAACTATTAATGTAAGGACATTGTAACGATAGCTGTCAAAATGCGTTATCGTAGGAGTAGATTAAAGGAGTTCATCCCGTTTTCTTCTAAAGGAGACCTGTGTTCATTGAGCTTCTTTTAGTGATAAATTTCCAGATACCTTGAGTTGTGGATTATTCTTTAACAGTTAACATTCATATTTCATGTGTTGTCTTTCCTACCATGATTTGAAACATTATAGAACATGTCAACAGAAATTCATAAGCATTCAGTTGATAGTCGAAAGCAGAGAATTGTGCAAGCTTCGAAATAGCAAAGAGGGTTGTTTCAGGGATAAATTACCTTTAGGGAGTGTGTGTGTATGTGTGTGTCTGAGGTAAGCCAAGTTTTCAGTTCTACTCCAATGTGCAAATACAACGTAGGACCGATTTCCAAATGCAGTTTGTCCTGGACAGAAGGTGGGTCACGTTGCATCACTGTGAAGTCTTACTTTAGGAAGTTTTCTTCCTCTGTTTCCCATGAAACTGTTTAATTTTTAGAGCTTTGATGTTTTAACTGGTCCTGACCTTCTGCAGGCACTTCAAAAAGGGAAAATTAGCTGCTTGGAAAAATATAGTGACTTAAATCTAGCAATTTGGGACACACATGTTAAAGTCCCACTGAACTTGTGTTGACTTCTTCATTTCTTTTGGGTATTATTTCCTGATTCACTTATAACTCAAGAAAGGTGTTAATTTTCAAAACTTCAGGAATTTGTTTATTGATCTGTCTTTGAAACATTGTTCCTATTACAAGAAGAATCCATCAAGACACAGGGAGCTGCTCTAAACACAGGGTATAAAAGACTTTGATTAACTTTATTTTGGCTCTTGCTTACCTCTAATGAGTAAAATGATTAATTGAGTAACACTCCCTGGCTTCACTGTAGTTGATGGTCCATAACAACTCCCTTGGTTCTCATAGTTTATAATTTAGCTGTCAAAATATTCTCTAGGTTAGATCTTGGCAAGAAAGGTCTTGACTTTGCTTTTTTCTTTCTCTTTTCCTCTTTTTTCTTCTTTTTCTTTTTTTTTTTTTTTTTTTTTTTTAAACAAAGCAGATTTACTCCAACTATTTGCAAGTTATTGAAGTCAGTTGAAAACATCCCACTGTAAAGTCTGTGCCTTGGTCAATGTTATTTTGGGAGGATAGCAATATTGTATGTTTTAGAGTATTTTGAACATGCAGTTTACCCCTTTGCTATGATTTCTTGTAGACTGGAATATACATATATTGTCAAAGATTTTCAGATAGGGGAATGTCTCTGCTGTGTCCTCATGATACTCTTCGGAGTAGCTGAATTTAGCAATTTGGTTTTGGTGTGATCAACAGCTGCTTCATATTTTGGAACTTTTCAAAGGATTGTTTTAAAGCCCTGTCTTTCAAAATGACTTTTGCTCTTCAAGATCTAGTGCATTAAAATACATTTGGGCCCTGTAAGCATGGAGACATAGGTTTCTTTCAAGGCAAGCTTCGGTTTTAATACTGCACGACTCAGCTTTTGATCCTAGGAGTAGTTTTCCCCTCACATCCCTGAAGTAATTTCCCATTTTCCTGGCAAGAACACATCTTTCCCATGTGTCCTAACTCTGTGTTATCCCACGAGTTCTTGAGGCCTTTTTGGTGATTAAATTCAGGCATCTGTTCCTAGGCAATCCTGTTTTCAGGTAGGTCTTTCCTATTCAAAGCCAGTTGAAGCCGTTTGTTTGATTGCAGTTACTAATAGGTAGCTACAACTGTTGGAGCACTGCAGCTTTGACTCATGGGTCCTTCAAAATGAGAGAACTTCTCTCACCTTTAAAAGCTTCCTGGAGGTTTGGGATAAGCCCTATAGCAAGGGCAGCTTAGGAAGAGGTCTTGCCTCAGCTGTTTGTCCTGAGCAGATGGTTGCATGGGGTGGAATGGATTTCACTGCTCAAAAAATCAGACCTGTGCAACCTGCCAACTTGTGAAAGCAACTCTCATCTTTTCTTTCTGTAAGTTTTGATGTTCCTTATAAATCATGCTGTTAAAACTGGTTGTATTTCTAAAGGTAATTTAGCCCATATAATGACTGTTTGGCTTGATGTGGCTATTCTGTTTTGTAATTGAAAAGGTTTGGTGACTTATGCTAGGAGTATTCCATCGCTGTTCCCCTCTGCCAGTGTGGTTTGGTTTGGGTTTTAAATATTAAGTTCATTTCCTTAATATTTTACACCTGCTTTCAAGGGAAAAAGATTTCCTACAGTGTTAATTTTGCATGTAAGTGCCTCAGGTCCTATTTATATGTACTATGTGTTGTAGAATCTATGATGCTATGATTCTATCTCAGCTCCTATTTAGACATACTAAGTGTGTGTCTGTGTTCAACATCCCTTATTTTGTTCTTATTTCCAGTGGAATTTTGCCATAATTTCTGTGCATCAAAGGGAATACGCAGTTAAATATGAAGTTTTCATTGTTCCTATTAAGCCAAATCTTTTAAGGTTCTAACTCCTCTCAAGTTCTATAATTGTACTGATAAAAGAAGATGCTTATTTTAGTGTAGGCCTATGTACCTTCCTGTCTTTTTATTCACTCAGATTACAAAGATAGTAGTCCAAGGATATCCCAGCAGTAAAATTGTAGGGAAGAAAAGACCCCTCATAAATGCAAGACCTTATTATTATTTATCTGCAAAAATCTCCTAAATTTTCTTAAGTCTCTTAAATTTTTCCCCCATATAAAATCGTCCATTGTAAATATAAATTCCTACACTTGGGCCAAATTTTTATCCAGCTAAAATTAACTGGGGTTTATTAAAGTAATGGAAAGTATTGCACAGATACTGCACACCACAGAAATCCTTTTTAGTGCTATAATAAAACATAATATAAAACTGTCTGTACTTCTCTATGTCAAAACCATCCTTTCTGTGCAGCACCACTCCTTAAAGAACGAGGTCTGACTCTTGTCTCTGTAAAACTATTTTATGAGAAGATAATCTAAAAGTCTGTCCAGAGGCTGTCAGTAGAGTAGGTTTGCTGATAGCAAGACCACACAGGGAGACACTAAGCTGTTTTTTGGCTCACGTTGACAGATATGTGATACATGAAAGTTTTGCCACAAAACTGAAAGGAAAACTGTTGTAGCGAGTGGCGAGGAGCATCGTGTAAAACAACATCTGAATTACCAGTGTGTTGTAGCTGTAGGCTTAAGGAAAGATTTCCTTGAGGATGGCTTTTAATGAACCCTCAGATTTGAAGTGAGCTGGTGAGATCAAGCTGTAATGCAAGTTCAGACATATGTTTCTTAGGCTTATTCACGATGACGTTACATTTCATTCCTCACCAGCAACATTTCCAAAGCATTTTATGGTTCCTCCTGAGGACTGGTCATTTCACTTGTGCCAAATTATGAGAGATGAAGGAATTGTGTGATCTAAAGTGATGCAAGCTGGGGAGCATGAATTTCTCAAAATCCACCAATTCATTTCTTTTGTGGCCGTGAAAACTTGCCTGTGTCTTAAGCTGTCACTTTTTCAACTCTTAATTTACAATATCTAAATATTCAAGAGTTACCAACTGGGCTTTCCCATCTGGCGATTTGAAGAAGTCCACACAGAATTGGTGCAATTACTGTGGAGATGAAGCCTGCAAGAAGTCTACGTGCAACATCTATTGGCAATGTGAACTTTACAGTTATAAAATTAGGTAGTACAGGGGTTATTTAGTCAGCTATTAAACGTAAGAGTCAATATTTAAGTCCAAGAAGAAGCCTTGAGAATCTTGTTAAGCTCCTATCTCAATTACATGATCAAAGACACCAGAAGTATTTTTCTGTGCAACTTTGTGAGTATCATTTTCAAAGTCACTGACTCTTCTTCCATGGGGAGTTTGATTGTTGACTTCAGTTGAAGTAAGTTTAGATCAACACTGAGCTATTTTGAAAAGTCCTCCCTGATACTTTATCTGACCTGAGACATGTGAATCTTTTTGAGGTTAACCCATCCTTGTTTTAGAGTCATCATCACATTTCGCAATTCCTCTTCTGCCCTCTCTCAGCTGAAGTTATTTCAAATGGGAGTGAAAGAATTCAAAGTGATTTCATGTTCTTTTGTTACTTTTTACAACAAGATTAAGCAGCAGATTTTGTGAAGCTGTGGTCAGATTTGTATAGTGATGTTTATGGTCTTTGTAAGCTGTACCAGTCATATAATTCTTGCTCTTTGATTTCCAGTTTGGTTATAGAGAGAGATGGTGTATGAGAGGTGCATCTTTGAGCTTTTGAATTGATTGGTTGTTTTTTTTTCCTTGCCACATATATGGTTTTCCCCACGACAGCACCTGATAGGGTGAGAAAACTCTTCAGAAAGCTTCTCTCTTTGTAAAAGAGACGTTGTGGCTAAAGAAAAAGCATCCTTCTTCCTGACTGTAGCCAGTGAATTGAAAATGTCTGACTGACCTGTGTCAACTAGATGTGGAAGCATTGCCTCAGACACCATTATTATTATTATTACTATTATTATTAT
>NW_009930308.1:0-37994 GCF_000696875.1 Nestor notabilis | reverse complement strand
GTAATTGCTGGTTTCTGTGCAAAACTGGAGGGGAATCACTGGAACTTGTAAGGGCCATTAGGTTCTAGTAGAGCGAGTTGTTCGGGGGAGCGTACGCCTTTCAGGGGCGCCAAATGCAGCGCTTTGGTTCACACCAGCGCGGTTTGTGTCCCTGGACATGGCAAAAGCACCATAATTAGTTTCATCCTTAGGGCAGAGCAATGAGCAGAAGTAGGTTTTGTTATAATCATCCAGCATATAGTGCTCCCGCTGCCCGACCATCTTCTGTGTGAGATCTAAGGAAGAGATCCAGTTTGACTCATTTTGCTGTGGCTTATTGACAGCAGTAAGTACAGGGAGATACAGCTTTGTGGCTAGAAGTAAGCAGATAGAGGTGTTACAAGCAATTCTGTGTGCTTGACTGGAGTGTTGTAGTTAACTAACTTTGCCATCTTTATGTCAAAATGCAACTGAATTTCTGTATCTCCTGGTCTTCAGAGAGAAAATTCAGGATAACTTAGCTGTCATAGGAAGACAAATGATATCCTAAGGCAGCCTTATGAATCATAGAATGGTTCGGGTTGGAAAGGACCTTAAGATTATTTAGTTCCAAACCCCTTTCCATGGTCAGGGACGCCTCACACTAAACCATGTCACCCAAGGCTCTGTCCAGCCTGGCCTTAAACACTGCCAGGGATGGCGCATTTACTGCTTCTCTGGGCAAACTGTTCCAGGGCCTCACCACCCTAATCCTTCTTATTGGAATAACAAGTGCTATTTTGATATTTCATTTTGTATTTAAAAAGGCAGGCTTCTAAAAGGATTTGTAACTTATTTGTTCATAATCAACTATGTATCTTACCTCATTGTAATGCCAGATAAACAATGGACTAGACTCTTCAGTCAGAAATAATGTGAGCAGTCACCATCTGAGTCACCTCATGTTAATAAGAATATAAATGTCTTGAAACTGAGCAGTGCTAGGGTTGATTCATCTAAAAATAGTGCACTATTCCACCTGTTTCACTAGCAGTGCAAAAGCTGGAAACCTGTGCTCTAAATGCTAATTGTAAATATTAGGGGGAAAAGGAATGAGTCATGTTCTAAAGCTGATAACTAATTTATTGGTGTGTGTAGGATGGTGAAAATGCGTCTGCTGAGGAAAACACTGAAGATGTAGAGGCTCCATCATCATCCAAAAAAGCATCTGGGAAATCCCAAAGTCAGGATGAAACTGACGGTAAATGTTAACATAATAACTTGTATTGCAAAGTCATTGAAAGCGTTTGCTCTTCGGTAGCTGACTTTTTATAAACACCTGGCTGCTGCTGTTGAACCTGTGCGTATTGAAGCATGTTGTTAGAATGTGTACCTTTGTGCAGTGTTCCGAGTCAGAGCCAGGGCTTGTTGAGTGTTTTGAGAGCTGGATCCGGCCAATTTGCCATGGGAAACCCTCAGTTTTTCCCCTCCTGGCTTCTTAAGCACACGGCCTCAATTGTTGACTTTCTCTAAAGTTAGAAATAATTTGAAGTTTCTAATGTACCTCAAAAAGTCTTCTCTCTGTTTTGTTTTGCCTTTTTTTTTCCTGTTAATCTCTTTGCTAGTTGTTTGCTGAGACTTGAATGTTTCAGAGTATTTGATTCTACTGGGTGAGTGTTGCCTTCTTCCATTGTCATCCAAAGTGAAATAAAACAGTTAAAAAGAGGAGTTTTGGTTTTTCTCTGTGGTGTTGTTTGTTTGTTTTCTTTTTTCTCCTGCTCAGTTATCCTTTGGCCTTTGTTTAGAGCTCCTATGTTTATTTCTCTCCTTATTTTCTGCTGGATATTCCTAGCTACAGATTTCCTGGCTGGCTTTCTTTGTGCGGTTACTGGGATGGTAGTATCTCCTTAGGTGCTTCAGCAAAGTAAGCTTAACTTCCTTGGGGTTCCTACATAGCAAAAGGACTTGCAGGAAGTGGTAAGAGCAGCACTTCTCTCTTTAGTTTGTATTGGTGCTTGTTGATTCCATGCCTTAGATTCTGGATTTGAGCTTGGGATTTGGAGTGCTGCAGCCTGTTTTAGACACCTTCTCTTCAGAAGCTGAACTCCATACACCTTTCAGGGCATATTTTTGTGGGACTGCCAATGCTACAAGATAGCAAAGTGCAGTTTTTGATCTCTTAGTCTTGGTTCTTAAACTCCTCTTGTTACTTTCACAGGAAATTCTTATAATTATGTTTGTTTGTTTGGGGTTTTCTTCCATTTTCTTAAATTTCAAAAATAGGCCTGAAATTGTCTCACCTAAAACGTACCTCAGTGGTGCCTTGATTTTGAAAGTATGGCCAAATCTCATCCTGGAAAGATAGCAAATGAACACTGGAAGTGTGGCTGGAGCCAGATATCTATGGTTCCTTATTGACCCTTTCCTTTTGCTGATGTCTCTGAAATACTTCCAAGGTGCTTTTTCCTGCTGCTTGTTTTTTCATGCCAGTTACCTTTACCTAAGAAGAAACATATCCTGGTAGATTTGTGTGATAGTGGTGCTTCTGCTCTTACACAGAATACAGAATACAGAAAGACAGAGAACGCAGAAGTCTCAAGAGCAGTCAGAATGGAAGAGGCATTGATATTATTTGTTACTATTTAGAATCAGACTTATGATATTCAGAACAAAACTGTAATTGTTAAAATCACTTGTGCATACATGAATCGTCAGAGGTAACCTGCTACAATCTTCAGATGATGCTTGCAGCAAAGGAGACCGAAATAGAAAGAGAAATAAATTAATAATTAGGGTTTTTTTCAGATGGGGGGAAAAAGAGTCTTGATTTTTAAATGCTTAATACCCGAGTCAGAATAAAAATAACCAAATATATCCAAGTCAGAAAAAAAACCAACCCCCAAACCACCATAAACTCAGGTATAGTGTCCAGTTCCCTCTCGTATCTAGGCAATATATGATAGCTTTATTTTTACATTCCCATCTTTATAGTGTGGTTACTCTTTAATCAGATCTTTAGATGCCCAATCCCCCAGCTGAAACCTTTGAATACTACATATTTTGATATTTGGCATATATATGCAGACTTGTGGGCAGTTATAACCTTGAGTTAATTTAGTAATGAAAAGTTGAAAGTTAAAAATGTGAAAATAGGATCATATTCTTGTTTGGTTGAAAGAATTTTGTTAATTCTTTTCCTGGAGAAATGAATAAGCTGCATTGTGCATTTACACACGTTAAAAGGGACTGTCATGGATAGAATGATTACAAGGTCTTGTCTTAAATTACTTCTAAAAATGGGTTGCTGCATTATTTAGTGTAATTGTCTGTTCACTTAGGCTCTTCAGCTGGAAAGCTTTATTCCATTTATGCAGTTCAGTGCTTGAAAATTGCTTAATTTGCTTTTCTTGTATGGATTGAGAAAAATGTTGAATAAACTGTTGGTTTGTGTTGTGTGTTCTTCCACGCTTTCATTTCAAATATCCAAGAAATGTTAGAGGCTGGGTTATACTAAGCATTGGTGATGAATAACTCAGAGTTTTAAAACCAAAGAGTTTGTTAATAGTTTTTCTGCATTTCTGCAGGTCTTTTTCTTATGGAATTGCTGTTTCAAGTGGGCTATTAATTATGAAGAATTCTGTTTTCTCTGCACTTGTCCTAATGAGCAGTGTGTTCTCTTGATTATATCATAAACCTTTTTTGCTCCTTTCTCAACCAGGTGAAACTTCAGATGGTGTCAGCAAATCTGTGCATCGAGTCTTTGCGTCCATGATTGGGGAAAATGAAGAGGAGGAGGAGGATGAAGAGGAAGAGGAAGAAGAAGAAGAGGAAGAAGAAACTACTGAGCAACCCACAGCTGGAGATGTTTTTGTGTTGGAGATGGTACTTAATCGAGAGACCAAGAAAATGATGAAAGCAAGTATTTCAACTTTCATTAAACTTCCCCGTATCTCCTGACTTGAAGCATAGTGCGTAAATGCCAATTTGTGTCATTTTAGCTACTTGCTAAGAAACTTGCCTGAACAGAATTCCATGTGGGATACTTCTGCTTATGTCGGTGTCACCTGTATTTGTTTTTTAAAGCATTAATCTAGATTGTTGTTTGAAAACTTCCAAAAATAATGAAGTGAGTTTTTCCAGCATCCAGATTGTGTTTGTATCAGCTACTAGAGTCACTCTGTCAGGTAGGAAAATTAGCAAGTATTTTGGTCAGTCATTTTAATATTGCTAATATTTAAATAACTTGTTATTAGGTTCTGTTCAGGTGGTTCCTGAATGCGGGTACGACTGAGTCCTTGGTACAAATAATATCTTTTCCATTTAGGAGAAAAGACCTCGCAGCAAACTTCCTCGTGCCTTGAGGGGTCTGATGGGAGAGGCCAATATCAGGTTTGCTCGAGGAGAACGTGAGGAAGCTATTCTAATGTGTATGGAAATCATTCGACAAGGTATGTTAGAATGATGAAACTCTTTGGCTTTAAGGATGGGGTGAAATTGCCATGTGCATCAGGACAATTCAGTGTGGCTTTACTGGTGATGGAAATACTCAATACAAGGAAAGTCACTGTATATGTAGTATAGAATTAAGAATATGTAGTGCATTTCCTTTACTGTTTTGCTTATAAAAAAGAAGTAACACCATAATTCTGCAGAGGCCTCGGCCTTTGCTTAGCTTTACACAGTTTGCTTTTATTGTCTTTGTAGAACTGACTTCTACAATGTAGAAAAATGGTTGTTGTTAAATTCAGGCTGTTTAATAAATATAAAACTATCATTATTAATTATTATCAATGAAGCATTAATAATTGTAAAAAATTAATTGAGAAGCTTGTCTGCAGTTTTTTTATGAGTTTAAACAGAGAAATGTTGATGTTTCATGTAATTCTGATGTCTGTGGTTTTCAGAAAGGCAAGTTATTTGTTTTCCAGGTGGTTTTAAACCAATAGCTCTTAATCATTCTTTTTGTCTCTTCACAGCTCCTCTTGCTCATGAGCCATTTTCCACTCTTGCCATGATCTATGAAGACCAGGGTGATATGGAGAAGTCATTACAGTTTGAACTGATTGCAGCTCACTTAAATCCGAGTGATACTGAGGAATGGGTCAGACTAGCAGAAATGTCACTGGAACAGGACAATATCAAACAGGCTATTTTTTGCTACACAAAAGGTAGTGTAGCCACCATTTTAATAGTTTAAAATAAGTGTTAGGTGATAATGGAAATAATTCTGTTTTCTTCTGCTTTCTAATTGAGTTTCCTGCAGTTTGCTAAGATTCTGGTACCTCTGACTGGCCTTTGGTATAAGATTAATGAATGCTTAATGTCTTTTCCTTACAAAAACCTTGTGTGTGTCTGTTAACATTCATCTAGTCATGGAAATGAAGGTGAAATCCATTGTTGCCTTTTCTTAAACCAGGCTACTAATACACTTTTCCTTGTAGCTCTGAAATACGACCCAACCAACGTGCGTTACCTGTGGGAGAGATCAAGCCTGTATGAACAGCTGGGAGAGCATAAGATGGCTATGGATGGCTACAGGCGGATTCTGAATCTCCTGTCTCCCACTGATGGAGAGCGCTTTATGCAGTTGGCTAGAGACATGGCAAAGTAAGCTGGATTTAACAACACTGTGATTTGGTTTCCCAGAGTTTCTCAAAAGCTGGTATTAATAAGCTCCGCAGCTGATTCAAGCTGGGTATGTGGTTGAAATAAAGGAATGCAAGGTGGGTTTTTTGGGGGTGTCTCCCCCAAGCATGCACTCCCCAACTATGATGATGTTTGCAAAGTCTGACTTGTACAGGATCAACACATTATCTTAGAAGTGTTGCATTCTCTTAGAATAAGAGAATCTATGGAATCTGTGTAATATCACTAGAGCCATGGAAACTTACTGCCAGCAAATCTGGATGAAACAAAGTCTTCAGTCTGAAATAAAAGCTGCCTGCAACAGAATGTAATTTGTGTTTTGTTTCTGGAGCAAAGAGAAATCTGCCTCCTCCCATTTTCTGCTAATGAGGGCAGATCAAGTCATCAGAAGCTTGTCTGAGACAGACAGGGCTCGTGGTTAAAGTGTGTAGCTCTCTTATCATAGATTTTAGTAAGTTGTTTAACTACTTGATATCTCAGGTTTCTCGTGCATAACTTGTAGAAAACTCTTACTAGCGTGTTTCAAAGCAGTTTAAGTCTTTTGATCTTTGTGGTTATGAAATGCACCACAACAATGCAAGAATGAGTATTGTACCAATATTATTATTGAAGTTCTTTCTGAAACCAGGTTAATGTGATACATTATTAATACCTGGATCGAGGTGGGGGCTATTGTGGTCAAAACTCCTCTAATATCCTAACATACAGGGGAGATAAAACCGGTAATTATTTGGAATTCATAAAAGATGTAAACAGCTGTAAGGAAAGAACACACTCTCATTGTCTTTGTATCTCGTATCTGTTTTATAGGAGCTATTATGAAGCCAATGATGTGACTTCTGCTATTGACATAATAGAAGAAGCCTTCAGTAAACACCAGAGCCTTGTCTCCATGGAAGATGTCAACATTGCAGCTGAACTATATATTTCTTCCAAACAGTATGACAAAGCATTGGCGGTATGGAGAGTTAAATGCACTTTTGTATCATGGTCAGCACTTCTTTGCCAGTCAGGAAGGCCAGTTTATATTCCTGTAGTGCTTAGGTAGGGTCATGTTTCTATAGGGATAGAGCTGATCGGGTACAGATTGCTTCCTATTAGTTCTGTAGTAATAAGCATTGAACTTAACAGCTTGACTTAGTAAGCTGGGGGCTGGTAGACTTGTGTGCTGTTCCACATTTCAAATTTTGGGATCCTTTCCTCTACTTCTCTACAGTTGCCATAATCTTAGTAGCCAGAGAAGACCTACAAGGTGGTTTTGTGAGTACTACCAACAAAGGGCATTCTGTAGGTTGAGGGTGAAAAGGGTGATACTGAATGGGCTAATGGTTCAAGTGCAGACCATCATGCTTTATTTGGCTTACTTGTGTTATGAGTAATAATTTCTGCATTAAGCATGAATCATACATTCCAGAAAGATAATACATCTTGACTCTCAGGCATCAGGAATTGGAGAAGGTCCTCATCTCTTCCCAATTTGTTCTAGTGGGTTTTGAGCCTCACTTTTGAGGCATGTTTCAGGGTTGATTTGGTCTGGCTTTGAGTGGAGAAACTTTAGCATCTGGCCATTGCATGCGTTCCAAGATAGATCGAAGAGACACTATTAGTTGAGACTTTCTCCTTGTGAATGTTCTTATTTGCTGATATTAAATTACCTCTTTTTTTCTTTTTCCTCCTTAAGATTTTATTTAGCTCACTTTCTGTCAGTACAGAGCATCATAAGCCTGCAAACAATTCCTCTGACCCTTCTCTTTATGTCTTCCCATTATAAAAATCAGTCAATTCCATGTACACAGTATTTAGCTGTCAGATTTATTAATATGTTACTCAGTCATAGAACTGTTCTGTTTCTTCTTGTGTGATATGTTAAATGTCTTGTTAAATGTCTGTCTGTAGCTGTGAATTTTACTTATTTTTTTCTTTTAACTGACAGAAACCAGGTAGTTTCCTTGCAGTGTATTAGGCTGAGGAATCCTTGGAGCAGTTTGGAAAGATGTGTGCAGAACTTAGCTGTTTAGCTGGTGCTTTGCTTTCTTTTCCATCTCCCAAAAGGCATTAAAAGAAGCTATAAAGGTTAAAAACTCTTCTAGTTGTGATGAAAGTAACTGTTGCATTGCTAAAGAGGTGCTGATTGGATCATCTAAGTAGTCCCAAAATAGTGGACAAAGACATAAGGTGATCAAACTAGTCAACTAACCCCACATGAAAGGAATGCAGCTTTTTCTTCTGATAATTGTTGTGATGTCTAAAACAACAGCCATGTGGCTGGTTTCTTCTTATATCCTTTAAATCTTTAAAATGATCCAATTTACTCATCTGTTTTAGGTTATTACAGATTTTGCAGGAATTGTACTTGAAAAGAAAGTAGCAGGAAAAAGTCCAACTGAGGAGAAAAAAGGTAAGTAGCTAACAAGCAGTTAGTATGATCCTGCTGCTCATTTGACATCTTTCTTTCCATTACCTTTTCAACTCCTGGGTATATTTTGATGCATGTTGGCAGGCTTTTCTCTTCGCAGTGCTTTTAATGAGTTATGTGGCATGACCTTGGCTTTCCATAAAGATGTCCAGAATAGATGACATCTATTCTGATGTCCAGTTAGCCCTGCTGACTCATTAAGGATAAGGACCGCTGTCCAGGCAACTGGAGGCCTTTTAAAGTTCTAAGCATTCCTCTGAGTGTTCATATTAGACCAGTTATTTCTGCCAGCTAAATAGCTTCTGAAAATAAGATAGATACGAGTAGTGGCATCTATAATTGAGAATATCAACCTTTGACCTGAGACTAGTATTCTTCATAAAGCCTATTTCTGTTACTAAACATCTCAGTGTTTTGGTATATGCAAATCTAGGGTTATTAGCTTGTAGTTGAATGAAGTAGAGTGTCTTTGAGAAACCTGCTCTGGGAAAGTCACTGTTCAAGACTGAAAATGTAGAATGATCACAGCATCCTACCTCCACAAGCAGACAACCTGTTCTATGGTTAAACTGGTTGGTTGTTTCAGCAACCCCGTACAAAGCCAACTTCTGTTGGCTTTTTGCTTTAATGGGCCAAGTAAAAGTACAGTTCATTGATGAACAAGTGACCTGACAGAGACTTTTAACACATAATTTATAAGAAGAAAATCTATAATGAGTCTAGGAATTATAACACAATGTTGCCAAGTTACCTGGGATGTACAATGTAAGACAAGAGCTTGGTTCCCAGCTCTCAGGATTTGTATCTTTTTTGACTGCTTCCTGCTCTGCTGTCCAAAAAACCACTCCCAACAACCAAAAAACAATGAAGTCCACTTTTCAGAGTAATCTACTGATCAATTATGGATTCCAAAGCAAGTAACTTGGCTTTGCTGGTGCTACTGGGGTAATCTGCTAATCTTTTTCAGAAGATACAGGGCCAGTGGTAGAAACTGAGGAAAGCCAGGAGGCAGCACCTGATGACCAAAGCAGTCCAGCTGCTGAATCCAGCACTGCAGGTGAGTAAGTGAATTTTTTCATTCTGTGCAAGTCTATGAACTAATCATATGGTCAGGATCCAGTTTGCAACTATATAGAAATTGGGAAAGATATCTAGCAGAGAAATAGGGCTTCCTCCAGAAAAGGTTTCTTGTGTATTGTCTTCCTTGTGTTGGAAATCCCAGTATTCTGACGTTATAGCAATCACCCTTTGAATGTCTGGTGTAAGAATTAAGGTGAAAGAGAATTTAAACAGGGTAGTTAAGGAGGGGGCATGGCTGCATGTGAAGGAAATACGACAATGGAGTTTTACTGCATGACCATTAATTTGCTGGCATTGTCATGGGTAATTGCTTTGTATTCTGTCTGTGTGTGGTGTAAAGTTCTGTAGTTAACTGTGTTCAACAATGCATATAGCCAGATCCCTGGTACATGGGACTTGGCTTGATAAGAACCTCAACACAGGGGATGTCCTTCAAAAAGCAAGGAGAAGAGGGTACAGGGGTTAAAGGGATTGCTAAAGGAAATTGCTAAAGGAAAGCTTTATGAAGCAAGCACATCTTAAGAGGGCAAAGGCCCTAGATACATCCTATGGGATCTTGCTGTCAAAATCAACGCAGACTGCCAGCACTTGATAGTTAATATGAAATTGTCAGGATCAGAGACAGTAGGAAGAAGTTGTTCCATCTATCAGGAAAGTGAGAAAAGGGAGAGGTCAGGCCTACGCCAACATTTGCTAGAGTCAATGAGAATGTATTTTCTTCACTGGAGCTTGTTAAGTGCTTGTTAAAGCCCATGGGTTCAGAAAGAAATTCTTTATGTCCTGGCAGCTGTGGAGAAGGTCAACTGCTGCATACCTGAGGGTGTACCCATAGACATCACGGTCAAGCTGATGGTGTGCTTAGTTCACTTGAACATACTAGAGCCACTCAATGTAAGTAGAAACCAACTCAGAAGTTGGAGGATATTCTAACAAATTACCAAAGCAAGTAATTTTTCTTGTCTTCATATGCAGAGATTCTTTTTGCTTCCCTGCCACTCCAGGAGAGACCTAACAAACTTGTAATAGCAGAAATACTATTTTTGTCCCTATAAATTATGCCCCCAGTGTCATAAAGCAGAGTAAATCACAGCCCGTGTGCTGTTACAGGCCCAGTATCACATTGCTTCTTGAACACTAAGGAACACAGCTTTGTTTTAAAGCCCTGCTGCATCTGAAGACTGTTCTCTCATGCAGAACACTCCTCACCGATGGGCGCTTTCACCCACTGGATCTGAAATGTCCAGAATAGAAAAACATGACTTTTTTAGGAATTCTGAAATTCAGATCTTTATTTTTCACTTTTAAACTAACATTTTAGTAGAGGAAGTGTAGTTCAGCATGCAGATACAATAAAAATCATAGCATAAACCCGTAAGCTTCCAGCAATCATAACTTAAAGAAATGTTCTCGTTGGTTATTTGTGCGTTTAGTGGTTTGTGTGGTTTGGTTTTTTTAAGCCTCTTTTGACAACTCTGGTGGAACAAAATCCAGAAGAAATGGGTGACTTGTATTTGGACGTTGCAGAGGCATTTCTGGATGTTGGAGAATACAACTCAGCACTGCCTCTCTTGAGTTCCCTTGTCTGCTCAGAACGATACAACTTGGCTGTTGTCTGGCTTCGGCATGCAGGTGAGAAGTAGGACTGCTGAACACATGGTACTGAGAGATAACGCAGTGTTGAATGCTTCCAGGGACCTTTATTTAAGGTCACAGGAGTTTTAGATTCACATGTTGAATGATAACTGGTACTTGCAGAACTGTATTTGGAGTTCATTATGACAGTCCTGTCATGGGGCATTTTCTTGTTCTTCATAAAGATTGAAATCTACTTCAGCCCAAAGTAGTTCCTTCTCATGTAAGTAAGAATATGCTGTAAACAGCATTTATTCTGCATTCCATCCTGTATCAACTAATAAGGTCGTAAGTGAAACTGTTGATGCAGTAGTGCATATTTCTGAGTATTTTCACTTCACTTCAAAATACATATTTTGGGTGGTTTTAACTGAAAAAGGTACCTGCAAATTATGTTAATGATTTTGCAAGCCTTTTCTGCTATTTAAGTCTGTTGTGTTGTTCATGGTATTTCTAGAGTGCTTGAAGGCTTTAGGACACATGGAGCGTGCTGCAGAGAGCTATGCCAAAGTTGTTGACCTTGCTCCACTGCATCTGGATGCAAGAATCTCACTTTCAACACTTCAGCAGCAGCTGGGCCGACCCGAAAAAGCTCTGGAGGCTCTGGAACCAATGTATGATCCAGATACATTGGCTCAGGATGCTAATGCTGCCCAGCAGGTGAGTGTTCTTCCAGTTTAGGATACATTATCCTGTTAAACTATGGTAGGAGTCAAAAGTTGTCAGCTATAGGGCCAGGGATTGAGGATTGCTGCCTGCAGCATGGTGAGCCTCCATGAGAGAGCGAATGGTTTATTACAGAGTGTTGGGGGTGAGTCTTTATGGCTCTTTTTCTCTGACCATTTCATTGGTATTTCCCCTGTCCCACCTGATTACTTCTGTGTGATGTACGAGCTCGTGGGCACTGAGAACCAGTCTTGATGCCAGTCAGTTTTTATCAAGGTGATCAGCGGTTGGTACATATGAGCTACGTGGGTTGGCCTCTGTTGACTGTAACTGATGGCGTAGCAAAGGTTCTATATCCCCTCTGTGGCAGCACCTTCACCAAGGATAAGAATTATTCCAAATTCCTCTAAAATTTGAGACTTTGAAGCAGTAACTTCTGCAGGGCACTTTAGGGAGCTTTTACCTGCTGCTGCTGCAGAGGCTCTTACAGCTTTCTGTAAGCTTTTTACAATCATGTTAGTACTATATTGAGTCAAAACTGTTTGTTTTATAAACTCGCCCTCTGGGCAAGAGGTTGAATAACGATATTCAATATTATTTAGGAATTAAAGCTACTCCTCCATCGTTCCACGCTGTTGTATTCACAAGGCAAAATGTATGGTTACGTAGACACTTTACTTACAATGCTGGCAATGCTTTTGAAGGTAAGCCAATTTTTCCAGCTACACGTTAAGAAATTGGACTAGTTTGAGTTGACAAGCAACAAACAAACTCAGAAGGAAAGCAAGTGGGTTTTATACACAAATGGTTTCATAATTTTGTTAGATATTAGTCATTGAATGGTTTAGGTTGGAAGGGACCT
This sequence comes from Nestor notabilis, assembly GCF_000696875.1. Taxonomy (NCBI): domain Eukaryota; kingdom Metazoa; phylum Chordata; class Aves; order Psittaciformes; family Psittacidae; genus Nestor; species Nestor notabilis. The sequence goes on along the minus strand of NW_009930308.1, from coordinate 25,734 downwards.
TAAAGCTAATCTAGTTCCAGCCCTGGGCTGGGACACCTTCCACTAGACCATGTTGCTCCAAGCCCCATCCAGTCTGGCCTTGAACACTGCCAGGGATGGGGCAGCCACAGCTTCTCTTGCAGGGAGCCTGTAGTACTGGTGTTCCTGCCTGCGGCGGTCAGAAGAGAGGACCACTTGTGTGTGTAATTATTAATACAGTGACTTCAGCTCCCTGTTTCTCAGTGTATGTAGAACACAGTGAATACTAAAGCTGCTTTTTACCTTCTTGGCAATCCACGCCGTACTTTCCTGAAGTGTTGATACTGGCTTTTATTTCAACTATTTTGTTTAGAATTTCTTAATTACTTAATATGTATTTTCTTGTGATAAACAAATTTATCTTTGGTCATTTTAGCCATTAAATACAGTGGTGGTGGTTATGTATTTATTGGGTTTGTTTGTTTATCAGTAGGCAGGGAAGGGAATATTTAGCCCTCAATTTTTTCTGTCTGGTCAGAGCCATTACTGTTGTATTACACTAGTGGAGTAGCTGACTATCCACATGTTGCTGAAAGTGATTCAGAAAGGCATTGTTCTTGTTATGCTTCTATGCAGATAGTTTGATTTGAATCTATACAGGGATGCTCCAATCCCAGGAGGAGTCTTTAAAGTCAGTTAAAGAGTTTTTATCTTTCTTTTGCATAGCCCAGTTTGCACTGGAGCGTGAGACAGTGCAGAGATAATACTCCTGGGCATGTTCTCTCTCATGATATTGTTCTGTTGTGGGGTTTCTAGGTTGCAGGCTGTTTTGGCCTGCAACATGAGCAGGATGGATTGGCCATAAAGCTGCCTTTGTCCTAAGATGTATTACTGTAATCTGAAATGCTGCCCTTAAATTTGTTTCTAGGTAGCAATGAGCAGAGCTCAGGTGTGTTTGATATCTAGTTCCAAGTCTGGAGAGAGGCACCTCTATCTTATTAAGGTGTCAAGAGATAAAATTTCTGACAATGACGACCAAGAGACAGCAAATTGCGATGCAAAAGGTAATAAATGTTTATTTAAAACAAAAAGGTGAACTCTTAGTCCTGGAAAATGAAATAGATATAGCCATTTTGCATGCTAAATCCACACAGTTCATGTTCATGTTGCTTTATTTCTAGGCAAAGAAGGTAGCAAAAATGAAGATAATCTGATTTAAGGGAACAGTCTCTATTCAGAGAAGAATAATAAGATTACAGACTAACTCAGGTTGAGAAGGACCTCTAGGGGGTTTTATGGTCCAGTGTTCTCAGTACAAGTGTACGTGCAAATCTAGAACACAACAGAAATACATGTTTTCAAAGTGGTGTGGGGTTTTTTTAGCTGTCCCAGGCTCAGTTGAGCAAGACTACACATTCTTCAGCACCGTTTGGTAGATGAGGAAGAGTAACTCTAATGCTTTCATGTAGTATGTTTACAGCTGGAACTCTGTGTATTTCTTGCTATTTGTTCCCAAGTTTTGACTGCTTTTTTGCTGGCATTTTACAGACTGCACTTAAACTGGAAAAAGTAAATATTTTATCTTTATTTTACCTGTTAATGCTGAGATGTTTTTGAGAAGATCAGTTTGACATATTCACCTTTTTCTTTTTTTAAGCATTTAGCACTCTTGGTTTAATTTTCCTAACTTCCTGACTTGGATATTTTTAGCAATTTTTGCTGTTCTCACGAGTGTCCTGACAAAAGATGACTGGTGGAACCTCCTCCTGAAAGCTATATATGCCTTGTGTGACCTCTCCCGGTACAAGGAGGCAGAGCTTCTAGTGGATTCCTCCCTGGAGTATTATTCATTTTATGATGATAGACAAAAGCGCAAGGAGCTGGAATACTTTGGGCTCTCTGCTGCAATTCTGGACAAGAACTTCAGAAAAGCATACAACTATATCAGGTGGGTACAGAGAAGATGGAGCTAACTCTTCTGGAATTGCCTCCACTGAGTATGTAGTCATACTGCTGAAAATATTGCTAAAGGAGGCTGGCTGATGCTTTTCAGCTTGTGCTAAACCAGATAAGGTTATTGAAACTAAAGGAGCTTTCTGACAGCTTCTGATTCCAAAACATGCATCATGCAGCAGGGTGGTTGATTTGGACACAGCCATTGCTTTTGTCTGTCTCTCTCAACTTTGCTTCGGTCACTGACTTGCTCTTTGAGTGTCTCTGCTTTGTTATCTTCCCTGAATTGTTGACGTTTTTATTGCAAATACAGCGTTTGCTATATAGCATCTCTTAGTTTCTTGTATTTTCATTCTCTAGAATCATGGTGATGGAAAATGTCAATAAACCTCAGCTGTGGAACATCTTCAATCAGGTTACTATGCAGTCTCAGGATGTCCGGCACCATCGCTTTTGTCTCCGCTTGATGCTGAAAAACCCTGATAACCATGCACTGTGTGTCCTGAATGGGCATAATGCGTTTGTGTCTGGCAGTTTCAAGCATGCTCTTGGTAATAGCATTAATGTTCTAATATTAACTAATATAACACGTAGATGTTTTTTTCTGAGAAAGATTTATTAAAGAAGTCCTTTTTTTCATATATCAGAAAATCAGGTGTTAGACTGGTGCTTTAATACTTGGTACGCAAAGCATCGCTTAGAGTTTGGATAATAAAAATTAAGCTGGCATGTTTCAATTTCAGCACACATTGCAAATATAACTAACTTGCAAAGATAATTGAAATCTAATGATAATGATGAAGGGCAGAAACAGGCCAATTTGAAGAGCAAATAAAGTTGGTTGGACATGCAAGCAGGCCTTTGAAGTAAACCTACTGCTGGCAGTCAAGCCCTTCACACACTTAAGATGTGTGGCCTCCAGGATATAAATCCCAGCAAGGACCATGTTTTCTATCTGTGTTGGACTGTTTTCTGCTTATTTTTACATCACAGTCAGTGTTTTTCCTTCAGAATCCAAGGAGTGCTGAAAATACAAATTTTTCTTTCATGTCTTTTCCTGTGTGTTTTGCTGTAGGTATATTAGACTATCTCTCTTCTTAGTTCACACTTCTAATGTGAAGATTTTCTTTCTTGCCCTTAAATTCCTCAGGAGTGATTTTCACAACAAACAGCTTGATTCAGTTCTTTGCTTTTAGGACAGTATGTGCAAGCCTTCCGTGCAAACCCAGATGAACCTCTGTACAGTCTTTGTATTGGGCTGACTTTCATCCACATGGCTTCTCAGAAGTATGTGTTGAAAAGGCATGCTCTTCTAGTACAGGTGAGTTACTGTGATGATTTTTACCTACAGTGTTTTCTCTCATATCTTGCAGACAGTTATGGCTACAACATGCTCTGTTTAAGTAACTTTTCCTAATTAAAATCATATTTCAAAAGAGGGAAGTGGTGAAACATGAACACAGATATGAACATGCTTCTGAACTATAGTTACACCCATCTAAATCTCCTCTCCTTTTAGTTAAATGTGGCTTGTTCTACTGTGCGTATACAGTGATTACCCACATAGGTGTTAGCAGCTGCCAGTTCTTTGTGAAAATACTACTAATTTCAGTGTTGATGCATGTAGTTTGGATTGTCTCCTGAGTTGTTCTTGCCCTGCCTTGCTCTGAAGAAGTGCTATAGGGTGGAATCCATGTCATGTGCCCTTTCATAGACATGTCTCACAAACTGCATTGTTGGAGCAAACTTTACAGACTTAGAAAGTGTGTTGGTTTGGGTTTTTTTCCCATCTTCCTTTTCTCTTCCCCCTTTTAGGTGCCTCTCCCAGCTCCCTTTGTAAAGATGTTGTGAACTCCAGTTTAGGCTGGCCTCAGTTTTTCAGCTTCCTTCTTCACATTTTCCTTTCATCTGCCAGATCCAGTTACAAATCCCTGCCTGATTATTCCCAGAAGTTTGAAAGTAATTTCCTCTAGTCTCTACCAACTATTTTCATTAACTTGAGATGCTTTTTAATTCCTGTGACCACTGAGCTCGGAGTCAGCGGAATACAGTGGGGATTCTGAGCTTTCATGATTTCTGAAACTGCTGAAAAACTGTAGCTTGCACTGATTTTGACAAAAGCTGCAGGTCTTCAGCTACGCTAAACCAAAACCAATTGTTATTAAGGTGGTTGGCTCTTCTGAACATGAACCAGTCTTACCTGCGTGTACAGTACATAAATGCATACCTACATACATACTTACATTTAGCAAGCTAGTGCCATAAGTCACTATACTCATTAACTGTGTGCTCAGTTTCTTAAAGAGATCCACCCATTGTGACCACAGGCAGTGAGACTGAAAGCACAGGGTTTATAGTCTCAGGAATTGAATGTGACTTATTTGTTGCCATCAAGTTGCCTGTGGTTTTGTGGGGGAGCACAGATCATAGAATTACAGAATCACAGAATGGTCAGGGTTGGAAAGGACCTTAAGATCATCTAGTTCCAACCCTCCCTGCCATGGGCAGGGACACCACACACTAAACCATGTCACCCAAGGCTCTGTCCAACCTGGCCTTGAACACCGCCAGGGATGGAGCATTCACAACTTCCTTGGGCAACCCATTCCAGTGCCTCACCACCCTCACTGTGAAGAACTTCTTCCTTATGTCGAACCTGAACTTCCCCTGTTTAAGTTTAAAGCCATTCCCCCTTGTCCTACCACTAGAGTCCCTAATGAAGAGGCCCTCCCCAGCATCCTTATAGGCCCCCTTCAGATACTGGAAGGCTGCTATAAGGTCTCCACGGAGCCTTCTCTTCTCCAGGCTGAGCAGCCCCAACTTTCTCAGCCTGTCTTCATACGGGAGGTGCTCCAGCCACCTTATGATACTCGTGTCCCTTCTCTGGACTTGCTCCAGCAGCTCCATGTCCTTTTTATGTTGAGGACACCAGAACTGGACACAATACTCCAAGTGAGGTCTCACGAGAGCAGAGTAGAGGGGCAGGATCACCTCCTTTGACCTGCTGGTCATGCTTCTTTTGATACAGCCCAGGATACGGTTGGTTTCTGGGCTGCAAGCACACACTTAAGCCAACTCATGTCAAGCTTCTCAGCAACCACCACCCCTAAGTCCTTCTCCTCAGGGCTGCTTTGAATCTCTTCTCTGCCCAGCCTGTAGCTGTGCCTGGGGTTGTGCCGACCCAGGTGTAGGACCTTGCACTTGTCTTGGTTAAACTTCATGAGGTTGGCATCAGCCCACCTCACAAGCGTGTCCAGGTCCCTCTGGATGGCATCCCTTCCCTCCAGCCTATCAACTGAGCCATAGATACACTTAAACACCTCTTTTCCAGCATTCTTTGCTGTCATCTTGTTAAAGGGAACATTCACAAATGTGCGTAATACATGTACAGGGATTCTCCTTCCTTCACCGGTACTTGGACCTGCGTGGACCATGTCAGGAGTCATTCTACAACCTTGGCCGTGGCCTTCACCAGCTGGGATTACTGCACCTGGCAATCCACTATTACCAGAAAGCACTTGAACTTCCTCCCCTCACCCTAGAGGTACTGTTTCTTTGTGAGTTAGGTACAGAGAATAAAGTCAGGTCAATGTTACTATTTATGAGCCGTAGTTAAAATAGGTACATAAGGTCTGTGTCATTGAGTTTCCTTTAATTTCTATTGTAATTCCTTGTCATTGGAAGCCCAAATCTTATTGTCACCTGGTAGTATATTTAAGCATTTGTTAATTTCACAGGTTTATGAATTTTGAGGGATTTACTAATAGGCTGAATGAAGTAGCAGCAAAAAGGGTCACTACACAACTTCACCTGAATAAGTAGCTGAACTATATATATATATATTATGTGCAATAAGCTGTATCTGGAAGTTGTATCTACTCACCCATGCTATAAAAGAGCATGCTGGAGCAGTATGACCAATTATTAAGAATGCCTAAATGCCTCTGAGGCATGGTTTTGCTCTGATTTGTATTACAACATCCTAATTGATGTGTCATACGTTTACAAGTCTGGTCTGGGAGGAAGTTTTTGCCTAGCTTTGGCATGGGGAGGTAGTAAAATTGCAAGTGTCTTTAGAAGATGGGAAGGTTGGTAAAGTGAGGAACATGGGTGTTAGTGCTGGAGTTCAAAGCAGCATCTTGTGGAAGATACAGGCAGTATTCACATGCTGATTGGAGATAAAACTACCTTGCATGCAAAGACAAATTAAGATAGTACTTTCCTGGTTTGTGAGCTGGCTTTCTCATTTACAGCTGATCTCCTGAGTATGTAATTATGTAACTCTGTGATGAGCAACATGTGGCAACTTGTTAAAGAGGGAGGGCGCAAGGAATACTACTACTTTTGTTCCTGTGCAGCTAAAAGCCTATATATAAACCATGAATATGTGATTTGTTTCCACTATAATTGTTACTCATGTTTCAAGTTTTATACCATAGATAACTTTATTCCATCATCATTTTTACAGGGAATAGAGACTGATCAGACAGACTTGAGAAGAGATGCTGCCTTTAACTTGTCACTTATTTATCAGAGCAGTGGAAATATCAGAATGGCTCGGAAGCTGATGTATACCTACGCGGTTGTATGATGAGGTTTGTGGCAGGTGGAACTGATACTCTCTGTGTTAACCTTTGCATTATGCAGTGCCAGGGAAATGGGTTTATGTACAACTTTTCCTATGGGTGGTCAGAGGCAGGACTTGGCCATATATGGCTTAATGGACTGCTTCTACTTCCAACATTTGAACTGTATCACATATGGGTGGAAACTGACATGCTCTAGTCTGACTGTTATTAGCTCTTCTCCTTTGATGCATTGCTTTGTAATCCCAGTCTTGTATTTAGAATCAAACTGAAGCCCAGGGCAGCTTGTTGTTCTGGGGGTTTTTTTTAGGGTAAATTTATGATGTGCAATATTACAACTAGTTACCAGTGAGGTGGTTCAAGAAGCCCTGTTCACTGGTGTTGTGAGTTTTTTAATGTGCAGCATTGAATTACTATAATACAGAAGCAGTGGGCTCATACTAATCCCCAGAGGATGGAGAACTCACTACTTCAGCTCTTCAGAATTTTCTAGGCGTTCGTATTCCCAGCAACTCTTCTATTTGAAGGAGCTTGATTTCTATTTACTGAAATCAGTGTGACCTTTGTTGTTGTTCTGAACTTGTTAATAAAAATTCTGAGGATAATGATAATGTTTACTCATTTAGCAAAGACAGATCCTACTGAATAGAGCAAAAATTAATATAATAGTATCATATAGCTTCTTATGTAACATACATTGCAAATGATCTGGGGTTTTAATTATTTCTGATAGTTCAACAGTCAGAAAATATGATGGTGGAAGCATCCTGCTTCCAATCCAGCAAATTATGCTTTACCATAAATAGAGTATATAGAAATGGATATATGTTATGTGCTAGAGCAAAATGAGGCTGAATAATATTTTTCAGCAAGGTAGTTTGCTGAACAGAAGATAAGCTGTGCTGTTGCCTCCCAAGGCAAGAAGCAACTATAGTTACTTACAGGACCACAGCTAACTGCTGTTTGCTTTCAGCCCACTTGCATTTAATGAAACCCAGTCAATATGGACTGGAAAATTCATATTGCTAGTAAATAGCATTATAAAAGGACGTGCTAAACAATTTTGAGCACTTAGAAGGAAGAGATACTACTTGTCTCAATGCCAGTTACCTAAATCTTTCTCAAATGCTTGTGGGAAGAAGCCCCCACACCTATCTATGAAGATAGAACTTAGATTTTTTTCCTTAGCTATATCCAACTTGCATTTATGGCTGTGAGATGAACAGTCTTTGACTTAGATTTCACTTCTACACAGTATTACAAATATTATTGTAATGGTGCAGCAGTAACAGATTAGACAAGACTTGAGGCAAAGCATGAGACAAAAAATGACACTGTGGGAATGTGAGCTCCCCAGTAAAAATAAGTTTAAACAGGAGCAGCCCATGTGAACTGACCTGTTTAAGGAAAAGCAAAGCACAGAACATGAGATGGATACAGAAAATGCTTATACTCGTCTAGTGCTTGGCCAATACCAGCACTGCCAAGTGTAGAAAGCTGTTTGCCATCCACATTTGCTGAAGGCCACATCTTGACAGGAAGAAAAAGAACAAGCAACCTTTTTGCTGCTTAGAAAACTCATTTTTAAATACTGCAGATATTACTGTAACTAAGAGGGGCTTAGCAGCTACCAAGCCTGGGGAAAGGCTAGCCATGTAGAGCTCAGTTACTGATCCTGCAGGTGGCAGAAGTGTTAGATTATACTACAGCTTTGTTGAAATTACTATGTTTAAAGAAAATAACAAGTTCTTATCTCTTGCGCACTTCTGATGTTTCCAGCGGGTGAGCTGCCACTCACCATGCTGTGTTTCACACCGCAGAGCAGGGTCTGAGCAGACAAACTAGATTCCTTTCAAATGAAAGCAAGTTAGAGGATGGCTTCCAGAAGTGCTCCAGTTGCTAGTGAGCATTCAGTCAGCAGGATCACACCAGAGTAAATCCGAAGGAAAACCCAATATAAAACACATCCTGGACATCTGGACCTGCTCTTTCATTCTGCAGGTGACCCATTGCTAAAGCAGACACAGCCAAAACTTAAGGTAGTGCTAAAGTTAAAAGGTACTGGGATACAGTACTCTTTCACAGCTACACCCTATCTTACTGCTTTCCAGCCTAAACCCCAAACAGGCTTAGAAGAGGCATCAGGAGGTGTTGAACCTGGAATAGACTGTCACTACGCAAATACAAGTCCCAAGTTTAATGGCCATAGCCATATAATCAAACTTTGCACATCAGTAATCAAAGTAACTACAGATGTGCAGCCCTAGAGAGAGCAGGGGATTCTGGAACAAGGAAGGGATGAAGAACCAGCCCTCTAGGTACTCCTTATATAAAAAACTCCCATAGAGGGAAAACAGAGAGGTGGCTGTTGCTGTTGCCCTGCCAACATGCAGTTCATACAAATACAGCTGCCATGTGCTTTGTCCTTTCACACAGGCGAAGGTCACACTCATTTGTCCCTTGTTAAGCAACCTGCTTAAGCATTCAAAGTAAACATGAGTGTCAAATGGCAAGTGCTGTTTGAAAAGACTGGTTTTCAGCTGTGATTACTCTGCAGTCTGAGTTCATAGCAAGCAAAACTAGATTACAGTTTTGACTGCTGTTTGCCTGAGGGTGCAGTGGAGGTAGAGAGGTATGGCTTGTACTAAGCCACCTAAGCAGCTTTACAGAGCAAGGGTGGCATAGATGCCATTTGACTTCTGATGGAACCAGCTTGGCTGGGACAAACCAAAAGCCATATTGCATAGGTCTGCTTTTAAACAGCACAATTTAATGAAGCTCAGATGTGCATTAGCTTCAATAGTGTGCTCAGCCACCCCTCATTCCTTAGAACAGCTGTTTGCTTCAAGAGGAGATTCAGGTCATGGTGAATTAGAGTCCAATGCTGTAAGTTAGAGTTTAGGTCCAAATTTCTGGAGGAGCAGAATGAGCTAATTCCAGTGTGGCCCCCAGGCTACTCCTAGGCTCCAGAGGTATGCCAGACTTCCCACCCACAAAAGTATTGCAAATAACATGTATAGACCTTACAGAAATAAATAGTACCACTGATCACAGAGGAGCTTGTGAACAGTTCTGTTGAAGCAGATCAGCATGCAGCAACTCCTGTATTAAAGCTAGGTTGTACTGAACAACATGGAAGAGTAAGCTGTGATGAAGATGAGCTGATCCTTCGTCAAACGAGTATGAAAACTGTCCATGTTACAATCATCTTCAACATATTATGATGTAAGTCAACTGCTCCTTCCCCAGTGGGTTGTTCCACAGTAGAAGAGGTTGAACAAATTCCACTAATTCTTATGACAGTAAGATGATGTGTGGTATAGCATCACACACCTAATGTGTTCCTTATATGCTTGTAAAATAGCCCAAGGCTTGTGTTCTCTCATGACCCAGGTATCATCTGCCATTAGAAGCAGCCAGTCCTGCCAGTTCCACCCTGTCCCAGTCACGTCAGCATCCAGCCACAGACACATGACTTGGTCTTTGGTCACTCACGTGAACCCTCTGCAGACCAGTCTGAGATTTGTTTTGATAGCACTTGCCAGGCCTTAGTCTACAGCTTGTTAAAGAAAAGGGATGAAAGGAAAGATGCAGCATATCAACATTCAAAGAGTAATTGTTTTGCTATAAATGGTAGTTACATCAGCCTCACAGTGCAAAGAACCTGAGTCAGAAAGACCAGGTGAGAGGTATGATTTAATTCAAATCAGAGTTTATGACTTAAACAAGCAATCCCAAGTCCCCTATATGTAGTGCCCTGTGAGCACCTTTTATCTGCAATACATTCTCAGTGCTAGAGACTTACCTAATAATGTGAGATCAACTAAAGTTCCCAGTTCCTCCAGCACCTGGGTGCTAGTTGGGAGTTTTCTGGTCGCAGCTGATGCTCTTTCTGGGCTGGGAATCACCCAGACAAGGTTGCTCATTTCCTGCCCAGCTCACGTGGCCTTCCTGGTGCTGAGCTGGAGCTGTTGGGTCTTGCTGTGCTGTCCAGGGAGGTGTGAGTGGGATGCTCTTCTTGCTTTTTCTGCTGGGAAAAGATGCCATGTTTTATGAAGCTGGTGACTGTTTGGGGAATCTCTGTCCTTACTGAAGAAGAGACTGAAGTTTCAGCAGTTTCATACATATGTCTCTAAAAAGCTAATTACATACCTCTGTAAGAACTATCAATTATGGAAAAGGCTGAGGAATCTACACAAACAAGGTAAGTGTGGCTTTTGAAAAGGTATCTGTAAAAGGCATGGATGAGGGGAAGGAGAACCAGTGAAACAGGTGAATGCAGAGAAAGAAATCTACTAGCTGCGAGCTTTCAGAAAAGTATTTGGTTAATGTGCATTAACAAAACATGTGCAATAGAGCTTTTCTAAGTACAGAAACAGTCCCTGGAAGCTATCTTGTACCTGTAATACTCCTTGCTGCTTCAGTATGTCCTTTGGCAAAAAAGGAGGAAACAAACTAAACTAGAAGAGGGGTCTGTTTTCCACCCGTGTAAGGAACTACAAAAGGAAATACAGGAAACCGTAATCTTGACTGATAAGGAGCTACCAAATACTTCCCCTGCTTATTTTCTCTGCTTCCCTCTTTGAACCAAATGTGCTTGCTTGCTTGCTTTACCTCCTTGTTGGAGCTGCTGTCTTCAGGGTTCTTTGGCTGGTGTGTTTTCACAGCTTCTAGTTGCAGGTAGTCAAACTTAGATTTGAACTGACGGTGAGCTGCTTTTATGCTACTTGTGATCTAGGCAAGACAGTGTAATTAGAACTGCAGAGAGAACAGTCAGTGCATGCTGTGCTCCAGTTCTTGAGTTCTGTGAAAGAACAGGCAGATCAGCATATGCTTTCTCTCATAATTTTTCTTATCCAATCTTTCTCCTGTACATGGAGGTAGGAGCTCTCCATGATGCCCTCCTCTATTGCTGTGAAAAGGCCGTATCAGAGAGGTCCTAACTACAAAGTTGCACCTCCCTTAGGGGGGGCAATGAAGTCAGCCCTGGTCTCTAACACAGCATAAACCATTGGGAAGAAGCAGGGGGAAAATGGATGTGGAGTACCACAAACTCCTGAGAAAGATGGGGAAGACTAACTTTGCCTGAAGAATGCTGTAGAAATACTCTCTTGCTATTAAGGTGTCTTTCTACCACAGAACAGTACTTGGGTTGACAAGCAGCATGTTAGACCTCAGGTTGGGGCACCTTTATTCCTTTTATTTTACTTTATGCTGGTTAACACCCTATAAAACTTCTAAACCCCTAGATTTTCACCCCAAACTACTATAGCAACCCATGCAATAATTTGGATATTATGGTACAGTAGTGCAAGGATAAGGTGATGCAAGGACAAATGACTTCTTAGGGTGGGTGGGTGTGTGAAATGTGGTTTTGCATGATGTCACATGTAGAGTGACACAAGAGCAGCTGAGTGGGGCAATTTACTTGGCCACAACACTTCTGTTTGGCTGGTTAATGCAGATTTCCTAAGCCTGATAAAAACAAGAGGCTGTAAGGGATAAAAGCTCTTCTTACAAGCCCCAGAAAATGGAAGTTGATTCACAGAAAAGATCAAAACAAAACTAAAGGGGTTTTTTGATTGTTTTGGGGTTGGTTTTGGTTGGTTGGTTGATTTTTATTTTTTTTTTTTTTTTTTTTTAATATGATAAATGTCACTTAGTTGAAAAGGCCATGGATGCACTTCACTCGTCACCAGGGACCTATATCTGAGATTGAGAGGGTAACTTGGTGCATATGCTGAAATACTAGCTTGTTACTTCCACTGAATTATTATTCTAATGCTAACTAGTCTCACCTGTTCTGAGTCTATGCTAGCTTCCTTCAGTTTTTCTTGTGTCTCCTCTTTACATTTCTTCAGATGTTTGACTGTTTTTTCCAGTTCCTGAGTAGAAAAAGAAGTAACATTAATTTATATGCAGTTTTTTCATGGCACAAATAAAAAATTGCGATGTAAGGGAAGGACTCTCCCACTGTAAATAGCTTAGAGTTCTGTCATATAAAACCCCCTAAAACTGTCTCCCTCTAAAGTCAGATATATAGTGAATGTATGTTAAGTTGTAACTTGAGCTTTCTGGAGCAGACACAGTAAGATTTATACGAATATCTTTTGACTGAGTTCATAAACTCTTTGTACCACCTCTTCTACAAGCCCATAGATTTTGCACAAAAATGCTTCTATGGGTGTCACTACTTTTTCATGCCATTATCACTTTACCTGACAATATAATAAAGAGGACAAATGCTACTATAAAAATCTAGTAGGGGGATGGGACTCTAGGGCATCAAATTTGATCTGGGTGTGGAGGGATGACAGGAGAAGCCATAATACTACTGTGCTATCAATCTGTTCAGAATTTGAATACAAAGTTAGTTTTATTTTCAAGTCCAGCTCCACTGCAAAGGATCAACAGCAGTCCAACTCAGAAGGAGAAGGAAGGGGTTCTCAACTAGGACATCTGCCTTTATTGAAAAACCTGTGCATACCTTTATCCTTCCTGCATTAGCTTTACAGGCCAGGCATTGTCTGACTTGAGCTCTTTGACTTTTTAGCTTTTTCCTGTAACTGGAAAAAGACTTTTCCAGCTCTGTTACTTTCAGCTGCAGCTCCCTGTTAGCACAGGAAACTTCAGCCAGTTTGGAGGATTCTTCTTCAAGGGATTTCTTTATCTAGGGGAAAGAGGAAAAAGTGAGTTCACATTAACTGACAAATTAGTTTATTCTATAAAAAATTAATAAGCACACCCAATTGATTTGCTGTATCTGAAGCATGCTACAGCACCTGGTGTTTTGACTTTAATACCCTTCTAACAAAGGCATTTGAGTAATAAGGTTTTGCTAAGCTTTGTGATCCAGTCCCCAAGAAACAAAGCAGATTTCCAAACCAGTATTTTATCCCTGGAGATTGCTATACAACCCCAGATTATCCTCTGAAAGTCAGTGGCATGACTGATAGCAATGTTTAGATGTTGTGTTCAATGAGGTAGATAGTTTTGGGGGATATAGAGTGGTACTTGAGAGAGTGAAGAGAGCACAGATATCGCTGCAGATGGCCACTAAAGTGCCTGTCCACAACACGACAGAATTCTGTTTTTTGTATAAAAGTGATGGATAATTCCACGATGAATGGAAAATGAGACAAATAGTTGTCATGAGCTGCTCTTGTTCTGTTGGAAAATGGTAAAGCAGACCTCTTCCTCTGGCAGACATTCACTGAAATCTTCTAATTTCTATCCCTTCTCACCTCAGCAGATTCATGACATGTGGCTTTCCTGGAAGCCGCTTGTTCAGTTTGAAGCTGCTGCTTCAAAGGCTCTAAGTGTGCAGCACATGTCTTTTCCTCTGGCCTGTCTTTTTCCGTTAACTCTTCCCTTTAAAGAGCAGAGACAAATTCAGTTAATCGCGTTTGTATTTGCTTTATTTTTTTAAACACAAGAATAGGAAAGACAATTCAATTGTAAATACTTTTGGATATACTCTCTGCACCACTGCTGTTTAAAGATAGGAATGTGTTTTCTAGTATTTCATATTCCATTTATTTAAAAAGAAGTTCAAAATACCTATATAAGGTAAACAGATTTTTTGGTAAAAACTACTTTAGGACAACTTACTTCCTTTCAGAAATTGCTAAGCCTGTTTAGACAAAGGATAATGAGGAAACTCAGACCACACCTACACTTAGGTTTGAGGTTTTACTTACAGACATTCAATCTTGGGTGGGGAATTTAAACAGCTATTCTCTGCTGTCCTTGCTAAAGCTACTGCAGGCCACTTCAAAAGCGGAAGTGGTATCTGCTATCCTCAGGGAAAAGCTCTGTGGAAAAGTGCCATAATGTCCCTGGTAAGCAGTTCCTCAGTATAGCTGAGTAGGTCAGAGTCATTATGGGAATGAATGAAAGAGCCTGTTTCTATAGCTCTGCGTGAACCTATCTTGATCATGTTGCTGGCTCAGCATACACTCAATGCTGATATTGATGGATGAGTAAAGCCATAAAGCTCTGATGTTAGTGTATTGTTTCTCTTCAAGTATAGTATTATGGATTTGCTCTTACCTGCAGATCATCAGCTGCTGATTCTCTGTTTCTTTACTTTTCAGTTCACATTGAGTTTGGATCAGCTTGCTCTGCAGGGTGTTACTGACCTGCAAAACTTCTTCCAAACAAACAACAAGTTTCTTCTTGTCTGTTCTAGCTGTTTCTAGTGCCTTACAAAGTGGTTCCACCTGTTCAGTAACAAAAAATCAGATTTATACTTACCCAAATGAAAAGCTTAGAAAGGACCATTTTTTTTCCCTTTCCCAGTCAGTATCAACTTAGAGGAAGTAACAGTGTATTCATCAACTGTCCGATTACACATGTCCTAAGGACAGGCATCTAGATGGGAAACCTTACCATGCCAATTCACTGACTGGCTTAGTCAGAAGGATCTGAACAACTTGTCATATAGGCATGGCTTTCCTGGAAAAAAGTGTTCTTTGCCAATAGTGACTGTGTTTGGGTTGTGAAGTAATCTTTCTGATACCAAGTATTATGAGGAGGGATGACAGCAATTCCTTGGACTCCTTCCTCCTCCATTCTAGTAAGAAAAAAAATCAGTGTAATAAACTTCCAAAATATCTGTTCATATTATGTATCCAGCTGCAGACTGTAAAACCTTCACCTGTGCCAAGGAATCTTTCTTTAGAGGAGGTGCTTGCCTCCTTCAACACTGGGATAATGATTTCCCTGTTCCACAGCCCAAAGTGGATAGAATATTTTTGCCTTGATTCACATGACTGTCACACCATATTGTATTCAGAAAAAGAAAAGGTACTTGGCTCAACACCAAAAATGCAGCAGTGGCTGTTGCTATGGAAAGATGTGGTCTCTACCTGGCTCTGGTGCTGCCTTCCAATGGCAACCACTTTGGCTTGGCAATGTTTCAGTTTTCTTTCCAACATCTGTATCTTCTGTTGAGTCTGGCTCCTGAAAATGGAAATTGGATTATAAGATTATGCATTAAGTCAATCTGTGCACATCTCCTCTGAAGAGGAGACCATCCCACAGTTTGGTTCTCTACCTTAACCGTATTAAGTTCTGCCTGTCAGTGAAGTTAAATTGGTTTTTACCTACTTTTCACAGGATGCACAAGGCCTGCCAAGCTTGCAGAGTTAGCTACAAGCACTTGGTGTACTTGGTTCACTGGTACTAAGTTTGTTTCAGTGTTGCAGGAAAGGAGAAAGGAAACTTCTCAAACAAATTTGTTGTATAGCTTATTAGCCAGAGCCATGGGGAAGATGCCACTCTTCAACTTGAAGTCTTCACCACACTGCTGATAGACCACTAAAACAGTATCAGTTTCACTTACTTGTCTCTTCTGAGGTTGTTGATTTCAGTGTCCTTATGTGCCAGCTCAGTTTGTACCACATCCAGAAGTGCCTTCATCTTGTTATGAGACGCTAATGCACGCTCCAGCATGGCTGTTGCCTTACTGCTGTCATCCTTTGCTGTGTCCAGCTGGTGCTGCAGGCTTGCCACCTGCAGTACATGAAATCATTAGAACAAGGAGCAGGAAAATCAGTCATCTATTTGAGTTTTATTAAAGGGTTCTTTTATACGTAACCTATATGCTTGCAGCAGTGCCAAGAGTATGGAATGCTTCCGAACATGGAAGTAAGAAATGGTTCTTAGCCATCCTACTTATTCACACATTAAGCAATTGAATAATCACAAATCATAGAGATACTACATTAACAGCATTTTGTCACCCTATAAGTATGAGCAGGAACGAAGATGACTTTGATACAGAACTCTCAATAGATGTGCTTGACAGTACACAAATTAAGTAGAGAAGATCAATAAGCACTTCCCTCCAAATTAAGTACCAAAGAGCTAAGATTAAGCAACCTTATCTTAGGTTGTTTCACTTTTGAGCTGATAAATAGGATGCTGAGAGGTACCTGAAGTTTTCCTTTGTCACAGGTCAGTTTATTCTTGCTGTCAGTCAGCTCTGCCAGCACTTGTTGCATCTGCTGCTGGGCATACTGAGGAAAAAAACCAGCAGACATCACCATTCCATAGGAAAAACAAGGCAAAAAGCAACAAAAAAAGTACTTAGTGTCTTGTTTCTCTCTGAGTATTTTAACTTTCATCTGTTGCTTGAGGTACAAATTCTCAATTAGGTGAAACACTAAAACAGATATTAAAAAAGTAAGTAATACAAATGGCATTAATTTCTGTAAGACAGCTTAATCTTTAGGAAGAGCTGCTCAAATTGGTACAACCTTCCAGATGGCCACGATAAGGCCACTGTCATAGAGCAGAGGCAACAAAATGGGAGAGATGAAAGAAACCTTTGACAACAGGAAACAGAGAAGCAATAATAACTAGAAGAATGAGAAGGCACGTGCAGAATTAAAATAACTTGGTAAAGAGTAAAATAATAAGCTACTTTTTAAGGTTCTGAATGCTCTATTGATTCATATTCTGTAACTGATGACTGCCAAAGGAGTTCTGTGTTAGACAGAAAGAGGATATACGTATGTTACAGACTGCAGAAATGTGACTTTATCAAATAACAAACATTCAAAAGGTGTTTCAGTTAATTCTTCTTTAGGATTGTGATGTAAGGACCTTATCAGTAGCTAAGTGTTTCTTAGGGTCTCCAACAAACACAACTGCTCATTACATCTAACACTGTAAAAGCACTGGTAGCACAGTATCACTAAGCTTTTGCTCAACCTTTCTGGAACCAGTCAAATATTGTGATATTGGTGACTGAGAGTAGTGAGAAATAATGGAATGGGAACAAGTTAAAAAGAGGAATGATATCCCAAGTGAAGAGTTGTCCCCAAAATGCATAAAATTGTTGTTAATACCTTCCCAGTATACATAAGCTGAATATACATTTACAGATATACAAGCTGTATGCCTGTATTAGGAAACGGAATGCAGTCAGGATTTTAATGACATATCTAAATCTCCAGTACCTGAAGCCCTATAGAGTCCTCTTAGCTCATCCCACATAGACGTCTAAAAACATGGAGTAACATTTGAGATATCCTTTCATTTTTTTCCCCTTTTTGATTCCTTAATTTCATCAGCCACTCTCCGGAAAATACAGATGCTTCAAAGAGCACCTTGATTCCTCCTAGTTACTTCTCCATCAGGTCACCAGTTAACCACTTCTTTAGTGGCTTACCTGCTCATGTACCAGCGCAGCCAAGTGATTCAATAGCCTCTTCTTCTCTTGCTCTAGTGTTTGCAAAGTGAATTTCATTGAAATAATTTCTAGCTACAAACAAGAAAATAAACACTAATTGTACCCCTTCAAGATTTCCACAGTCACAATATCACAAAACCTTAGCACTACACATGGATTAGATACAGTCTTCCCACTTTAGAAAGCAATTCTACAACAGTGAAAGAATCATACTAACTTCAGTCACGACACTAAGGAATTTCTCATTCATACCACAAACTCTACCTTTCCTTTTCCAGGCTATGCGTATGTAAGGAATCTACACAGGTAAACAGCTACCAGAAGCTGAAAATTATTTATCACTTGCGATAGTAGCATAACAAGCTTAACAGGGCCTTGTGCAGATAGCAGTAAAGTTGCTGCTCCAAAGGACACATCCATAGAGACAAGAAAAATATCAACCAGCAAAGTGAATAGTATGGTTATGGTGAATATTATAGTGTTTAGCAATAATTGAGAGATTAGGCAAAATGAAAGCAAAACTTGAGAGAGACAATACTAAATTTAAAGAACAGCAATATATATTGCAAGATACCTCATTCTCTGTTTTTAGTACTTCCAGTTTATTCCTTTCTTGTACTGTTTCATTTGCTCTTGTCCTTATCTGTCAAAAGAAATGTGAAATTATTGTCACCTGAAAACATCTAGATTCATAGAAATACTACACATCTTCAGAACAGTTGATCCGAATGTTGTAAGTCAGGTTCAAAGTTCAGAAATAGTATCTGCAACGCTGCCCTGTCTTCTCTCCCTTTTCATGCTTCTGAGAGGAGACATTACAAGTCAAAATGCAAGCATAGTTGGGAGAGCATGTCACGCTGGCTATTGCAACAGTATGTCAGTAAGAACCCTAGGGGTGTGGGTCTGAAAGCAGCCTTCAAGAATGTAGTTTTAAAACTACGTTTTCTGTACCTCCTGTTGAAGATATTCCTTTTCTGCCAGCAGAGATCTTTTCTCTTGCAAAGCTGTCTCAAGTTCATCTTGCAGTCTAGCAACAGTACGTTCCAGAAGCTGTCTCTGTGTGGCTGCTGCCTTCTCAGCAAGGCTTGCCTTCAGCCTGTATTTGCCATGCTCTGTACGCAAGGCCTCCCTAAAGAAAGAAGAAATAGCCAAGCTGGAGTTCTAGCACAATAGAAGCACAGAAGATGGCCTTCATATCAAATACCAAACTGGCCCTTCTGTATTACTAAGTGACAAGTGCTAGAGAAGCAGAAATCAAGGTGGTGAGAATACAATGGAGGAAGGGGGGAAAGAGGCTGCAGACAAGAAAACTCCTCACAGCTCTTTTTGAAGCTGAGACCTCTCATGGTGCACACTCTGCAGCTCTCCGAGAATGTTGTTGTGGGCAGCATTCAGAAGCAAGTTTTGCTCTTGCAGCTTATGTGTCTTGTCTTGTTCTGCCTAAAGGGGAAAAATGACCCAGGCAATAACACCAACATCAGAATGATGAAGGATGAGTAATTAACTTACAAAGCTGTTCATTTGTCATTGAGCTCCTGCAACATCCCTGTAAGTTCTGCATATTGTGGTGTGCTGCTTCTTGAATAGGGTGTCAAAGCTGAGTTCACCTTACCTAGCTTTTATGTATATATATTTTTAATCTCAGATCCTTATTACTTCCACTTAACTTCTGCTTTTACAGTACTTAAAATACCCATTAATTCGTATGTTCCTCTTTCTTAGTAGTTGTTACAGGATGTATTTGTAATTAGTATTATCACATTAACACTCTCTCCCCAAAACATATGACCTCTTTGTATTGAAAATAAATCTTTGCAAAGAAGGACACTAACACTTTATTGAACTTCCATTGCTGTATGTGAAGTATTTTACTGTGTTCCCACAGATTATCAGTATTAGGAATTAGTCTTTTGTCTAACATCTGAGCTACAAACTTTCTCGGACTTTAACAGTAGGCTCATACCTTAAGCACAGTCTGATGGTCTGAAATGAGTTTAGCATTCTCCATGGCAACACTTTGGAGTGTGGTGCTGAGCTCTGAGCATTGCTGGCTTAAGCGATCATTAAGGACCTGGTTAGAGAGGAGGAGGAGGATGACAAACACGTTTTCAGGGGGTTGGGGCTTTTTTATCTGCATAGGAGCCTGTCAGAAACTTCTAAAAAATCTCTTGCAGATGTGGAAAAATCTATTTTAGGTAGAAAGTCTCAAAGAAAAATTTGTTTAAGTAGTCCCTACTTGTGGAAGACTTATTCCAAGGTGTTAAAAGTTTACAGTAATGTGGAAGAAAGAGAACGTAGTTTAAACTACCCATCAAGCATTATCACTTACTAGTTTTGAAGTTCAGGAAAAAGTAATGTTTCTAAGGCAAAAAAGACAAAAATTGAATACAGACCCCTACTAATTTCATAGTTGGTTATCTACAGATAAAGATGAAATTGAACCTTTTGCCCCAAGAGACAGAGGAAAGTTCAGTCAACCAGGTACTCCATGTTTGACTCATTAATAGAAACATACTCCTGTAGAATCTACAGGTGCAAAGGAATATAAATGTACCACTTCAAGGGTAGATAGAAGAGGGAGCAGCAGTAGCCCTACACGTCCTGGCCCCTGAAGCAGACACTTTCAAAAATACCTGATTCAAAATAAGTATTGGGAGGAACATTTTCCAGCCTTAAGGCTAGGAAATCTGGAACAGTTACCTAGGCTAGTGATTGAATTAGCCTGCATTACCAGAGTGCATTAAATTGTCTCCTCACCTGCATTTGAGGCTTCCCATTAATGTATAATCATTTCTCACTGTAATCACTTGTTTTGTTATGCTTTATTTCCATCTTAAAAACAAGAATAACTATTCTCATTACCTGTACTTTCTCTGCTGTCTCTCCCAATGTGGTCATTTTAGACTGAAGCTGCAGGTTCTCCTTGCGTTCTTTACTTAAGGACAGCTGTGCATTCTAAGGGGCAATAAAACGGAACACTAAGAGAAAAATTTAAGTGTCATTTAGTCAGACACTTCACAAATATCAAATCTTTGTTTTGTACTTGCCTATTTCCTTAAGCTATTGTCACATCACCATGTGTTCTTGCAAGCACTGGGCATGGCTCATATAATACAAGCCTCTTTCCAAAATATGAAATACCCAAAGTGGTACCTGCTGTAACTTGGCTTTGAAAGTTGAGGGTGACTTCATATCCTTCTGAGCTCAAACTTGTTAGTCTCCAGTATAATTAATCTCAACACTTCTGAGCTTAAGAGACCTCCCTGCCAGAAGTGGTACAATTCACAAATTGAGGAAGCCTTTGCCAGCATTATGAGACTCCATGGCTCAGCTGAACTTTTACCTCATCTTACTGAAACTTCCTCTTTCAGAGAAGACTTCAGACAGCAGCTACACTCCCTCCATAGGAGTAACATACCTCCTCACCCATTCAGTAGCCAGTTGACCAAGGTTCTGATTTTTTTCTGTAGTATCAATCACCAACCCATCTATCTCCTTTATATGCAGTACCTTTGCAACCACAACTGTGTTTCGGGGCCAGTTCTAGCTTTTCAAGGCAGGCATTCGTATCAGGGTTTTGATGTTTCAGTAGAATATGAAAGCCCCAAAATAGTAAACCAATAAAATAAGACATTCAATGGTTAGTAGCCTTGGTGACACTTGGCATTTGTCTACATAAAACTTCTGCCTCTGAATATGGTACATTTGAAAGGCCTCGCATAGGCTGTTCTGATCTTTATTTAGATATTTTCCTCACCAATACTTGTTTACAACTTACTTTTGTTTCTTCACCAAGCTGGGAAATGATACAGTTCCTGGAGTCTAAAAATAGAAAAGAATGTCAGGGCAGACTTTGTTATCTGTTTGGTAATTTTAAAAGGTGACATTTTGATTTAAAGTTTGAGTTTAGCTGAGTTACTGAATATGCCACAAACAGGTAAGACTGCTACAGATACGTTGTTTAATACTTTCCTTGACAACTTCAGTATTTCAGCAAAACAACTTTGAAAAACTGATTCCATAGAGTAATTGTAATTTATTTATTTTTTAAATTAAGCATGTCATCATGCCAGCCTCCTCCACATACCACTTCTGTGATTGATTCAGCAAGTCAAATAACACTACGGATCTTACTCTGTTGTCAAGCGTGTAAGAAACTGATATGTGCCAACTATAACCCACAGCCCCTAAACAACATTTCTGTGCATTGATAAAGAGCAGTAGTTAGATCAGATTCGTGCTAAACCACACAGATTTAAACCCAGAAGCATTTTTTGTTGGAATTTGAATCAACCTGCCTATATTAGCTAGCCTCTTACTCTGCTGTGCTGCATAACATACTGGAAAAATAGGAAGACAGCAAAAGACAATTCAGCATGAGCAGGGTAGGGAGGGAATCAAGGGCTCACTCAGAAGTTTCTTCAAGTAACAGGTCTGGTGCTTGTTTCTTCTCACTGTGGAAGCAGTCAGAGAAGGGCTAAGAGGATGTGACAAGAATCCACTGTCATACCCAGCTCAGCTTTCAGTTGTGTGCACTGTTGCTCCAGCTGTGCAGCTCTTTTCTCCTCCTCTTGCAGCCTCACTCGGGCTAGCTGGACATCTTTACACAAGTTGTGGCAGTCCTGCTGTAGTATCTGTACCTGCAATGATATTACATATTATTCTTTAAGATGCGGAATTCAGTCAGGCAAACCTAACCAGATTTCAGAGGCTGAAAAGTTAATCTAAGTGGAAAAGATATAGCCTGGTCAGCTTCTCCTCTCTGCTCATCCCTGTCTTATGCAGAAGATGTTTATGGCAAGGAACTCTACAGATTTCTATATGTAACACAGTGTATGTGTGCTTATAATCATGATAGGCAGAAAAGAACATGCTATTGAAGATGAAGGTGAATGCAACATGGTCAACTATACCCATCAGCAAGTGACAGATTAATGAAACTAAGCCTTTGTTTCTTCCATGATATATATAATTCATACAGTTCAATCAGATCTCCATCATCTTTCTACTTCTGCTGTAGAACACAAAGAAAATAAAAGGCACGTAGGGTAAAAAATAACCCCAAATTGGTAATTTCTAACAGAACTTTGTATGTTTCGGAAACAAAGAGACCTTGATGATTATCAAAAAATAAAAACCCTAACAACAAAGCTCAGTTTTTCAAGTTTTGATACTTTGCTGTTTGCTTTATCCTTACTAAACTGTTGCTATGAATTCAGAAGTATTAGAGTGACTGCATGTGGCTGGTGTGTGCATATGCATGCAGAGTTAAGTGAATTATGTGTAAGTCAGTTCATTTCTACTATGAACTATCGCCCCTCCCCACCCTCCAAAATAGCTAGATAATACAAATACAGCTGAAAACAAAAATCTAGCTTTGTCGTTATGGCAGTTAATGATGAAAGCATTCTTACTCCAAGAAAGGCTATGATCTCAACAGAATATTTTTCTATTTATTGGTACCTCAATTATAAAGAGGTTTGTACAGCCTGGTGAAGAAGAGGTTAAGGCAGGATCCAGTTGTGACCCACAAATCTGAGTAGCAGTTATAAACATTAGGAAGTCATATTCATTTTCAGTTGCACTGAATGAATTTAAGAAGGGGCAGTGGTCCCAAATTTAAGCTTGGAGTGTTCAGACTGGATGTCAGAAAAAAATATTAACTGGAACATTATGACAGTACTATCAGAAATGCCTACAGCAGCCATGGAATCGGAGTCTTTGAACAGTGCTGCTGAACAAATCCACCAATGCCCCAGTCCAGTGTTAGTGATATTTCTACTTTGAACAGGAAGTTTCACTACATGATGTCTTCTGATCAACCTCTGTACAAAATGTTGTAGTTATGAAGTGTTACAACTGATTTCTAAGAACAACATCCAAGTTCTTGCTCTTGGATGAAACAGAAGATGAAAACAGACACAAAAGACTGAAAGTTTCTCAAACCTGCTTTCGTTCTGCTTCTACTATTGCTTCCATGTCCTGTACATAACACTGCACAGTTGCATGGGATTCCTCCAGAGACTCCCGCAGGCTGATCTCCTGGGAAAGCCGTTCTGTGAGCTAGAAAAATAAACACTTTCTGGCCCAGGTCTAATTAAGTAGATTGCACAAATACTTCAAGATCATATATGAAAGATGTTCTGTCTGGGTATTTAGTTATGAGCACGGCTGGCAGGTTCTTTTGGGTTGTGCACATTCCAAAATTCTACCCAGAATTTTATTTAAGAATCACCTTCTTCAAATCTTTAAGTATTAGGCAAATTTAGCCTCCTACTGAGCTCCTTGCTCCCGTACTTACCTCCTGAAGTCTACAGTTAATCTTCTGTTTTGTGTTCCTCAGTTCCTCAGCTGCAATTACTACATCCATCTAAAGAAAATGAAAGGAACAGATATTTTTATCCTGGCATGTTCATAACTATTGCAAAAGCAATGGGTATTATAGAACACAACTGCCATACTAACACCCAGAACTTGATTTCTATCTCCAGCCTCATGTTCTCTGTTCTGAAGCACTGAATATGAGTGCAAGCGCTAAGAAGCAACACATTCTTTAATACAATTAATGAGATTGAGTGACATACTCCATTGGAATTCTCTTCAGGTGAAGTAGTAACAGAAGTATAAGACTGAAACACCAGAGAAATTCCTGGAAAAACGGAAAAGCTTGGATGGGATGAACCGAAGTCATAAAGATGAGAGAATTACAAATCCTCAATATTTTTATCCTTGATTTCCTATGTGATTTTTTTTTTTTTAATTGATTCTCCTTATCAAAAGTGTTTGCTCTTACTACCAACAATATAACATAGATTCCCTTTTCCAGCTGGAATATATGTCCTGTTTAACTATGTCAAAGATTAACGTACTTAAAAACGAGTCTGTTCATGCTTGAAACTATTGGAAGCTCATAATCTTTTACCTTGGATGAAGTTGTAATCTCCAGAGCAGTACCCAGTCTCCGAACTTCCTCTCTTGCCTTTTCTTCAGCCTCTTTCACATCACTCAGATGCTGGTGCAACTTCACTGCTTCTTGCTGTACAGTCTTCATTTCTTGCAAATGCTCCTTGTGGAGTGCATTCAGGTGCTGCTCCAACTGGGCTGCACCCGAAAAGGCAAAAAGTTTTAATTGACAGAAAAAGGAATTGTAGGGATAATGAAGAACGAGGTAATACATGCACCTTCCCCCCCTTTTTACTACCTGTGTGCTTGGAATTCAGTTCCTTTTCTGCCTGCAGCTGGAAGACGTTTGATTTCAGTGTCTGCACAACACTCTCTAACCGACACATTCGATTCACCAGCTTCTCACAGTTCTTCCACAGTGTATTTTCTCCCACAAATGCTACCCTAGCCTGCACAGGGCTAATGGCTGGGTGACAAGCGGGTGCTTCTGAGGTCTCCGAGTGGAAATTATCAAGGCTGAAAAGGAGAAAAGACTGACCTACTCTGTATGCAAACCCACCTGACATTGCATGTATGCATTACAGATGTGATTAGATTAGAAACCACGTTTCACAGAGCTGGAAGGTTTCCAGTGACCCCAGACTGCTGTAGCCTGTTCTTGCTGATGCTGCCAGCACCAGCTCCCTCATGGTGAGAAGAACAAAGCATGACAAAGACGTGCAAAGAGGACCAAGAAGAGGAAAATTAATTAATATCCCAAATTCCAACTCACAGAATGATTTGGGTTGGAAGGGACCTTAAAGATCATTTTATTCCAACCCCCTTTCGTAGCCGGGGGCACCTTCCCCTAGACCAGGTTGATCAAGGGCAAAATCTTACCCTGCTTCCTCCCTACCTCTTGCCATCGATGCCGAGCTCCTCCAGGTCTCGCACCAGCGTGCTGGTTTGCTCCTCCACCACCCTCATCCTCAGGTGGAGCACCATGAAGGCCTCCGGCACGGTCACCCTCACTCTCGTGGGCGCGATGGTCGGCCTGGCCACTGCCGCCCTGGGGGGACCCGCAAGAGCCATGGCGGAGGTACCCGAGCACGGCCCCGCTCCAGAACCTGGGACAAGGCCCCCGGCGGCGCCTGC
>NW_009930307.1:7600-11401 GCF_000696875.1 Nestor notabilis | reverse complement strand
CCTTTTCAACCCTAACTATTCTATGATTCCAGTCATGTGTAAGGATGAAAATCCTTCCTAACCAACAACACGTGTTCAAGGGGCCTTAAATGACACTCATTGACCTGGTGTGAACACAAGTGAATTCAGAGCATCAATTCACTCTCCAGTCAGAGGCATCAGAGCAAGCTGAGGCCACGCTGCCTGTGGTTCCAGGTGACTGAAAGCACACACTGGGACATGCCATCCAAGATACCTGGAGACACCTTGTTCACGTACCTGACAAAACCCGTTCCCTCCACTCTGCAGTGAATGACATGAAGAAGCTTTAACATACGCAATGACAGCCACATAGTTCTGTGTTGCACATCTTCCAAGGTTTAATAGACACACAAGTGAGTCCATGGTACTTAAGACACTACAATGATTTCATTCTATTGCATGTCCTGCTCCAATTACATTTCTTGGAGTACAGAATTGAGGAAAAGTTTGGTAGCTTTAAAATGAACAAGTGTGTGAAATCTGTAAGTAAAATAAGCAGCAGCAGCAATAATCTGAGGGGTTTTATCAAGAATAGCTAACTTTGAAGTAATAAATACATTCCAGGTTGCGGGTTTTGCTGTTCTCCCAGTTCACTGCCGTGCGACTGGTCAAATCCTCATGCTAGGGTCAGACATCCTTTTGCCCCCCCCGCCAGCCTCGCACCAGAAGAGCCTCCTGCCAGCGCATGCCGGTGCCCGTCCCCCGTCCCCGGTGGAAAGCAGCACGTCTGACAGGGAATGCGCCGTGTCCTCCCGCCGCGCGCACGGCCCCTCCGGCCCCTCCTGGATCCTCACAGCCTGGTGGCCCTCTGGAGAACAGCTGTGCTCTTGTCTTCTGTTACCTTGAAGAAAGCGAGAGAGGGAGAGGTTACGGAGCGCGGGGCCGGCAGCAGCGGCCAGGCTCAGCTCCGGCTGTGCCCTGTGCGCAGCCAGGAACATCCCGGCTCCCGGCCGGCAGCACCAGCAGCACCCGCAGCTTCGGAAGAAGCTTTGTCAAGGGAACAAACACAAAGCGAGAGCAGGAATTTTCTCCAAGACAGCCACAATATGGAGCTCAGTGATGATAATGAGTCTTTAGGCTCTGCCTCGAAGACTAAGCCCCATTCAGGGTGGGTTACTGCAGGTTAATCTGCCACGCAGCCCTGCAGAACACGCCACGTGAAGAACATCTGCCTCCGCTTTTCTAATGCTACCTACGAAAGAGGATTATTCTCCCCTTGAGAGCAAACTGCACAGAAGCTGTTCCAAGTACCTGTGATGGCTCAAGACATTTACTGCTGCTGCAGTGCCCGGATCAGGGGAGACCTTAGAACAGTGTTCAGTGCCTAAAGGAGCTGACAAGAAACCTGGAGAGGAGCTTTGGACAAGGGATGAGGGACAGGACAAGGGGAAACGGTCTTAACTTGCCCAAGGGGAGATGGAGATGAGCTCTTAGGCAGAGCCCTCAGGCAAAGAACTTCTTGCTAATATCTCATCTAAATCAGTTTGAGCCAGTTCAAAAGCCTGACCAGCCCTAACACACGTCCCTGCCAAACCAGCCACAGGACACACTGGCTCAAATCCGTGTTCCTGACAAACAGGATTACTGCTATGAAGCAAAAGATCAAAGACCTTTAAAAACCCCTCACTTACAAATGCAGAGCACAGTAAGCCAAGAACACAACAGCAAACACAGGAAGATGATCACATTCCCAGTGCTGCTGAAACCACAGCAGCAGCTCTGCTGTGGGCATGGAACCAAAGCAACAGTGATCTGTCCAGACTCAGCATCCAGAAGGATCTGCATATCACCATACAACTGAGACCTAAAGAGCTGACCCAATACACCACAAATGCCCTAACTCCTATATTCCAGAGGAGGACTGCAATCAGGTTTCATGCACTCGAACCATCCCCTTCCTAGGAATCTGGGATGTCTCCCAGAAAGGCTCTATTACCTATAGCGGACAGAGCATAAATTTATACTTGATCTTGCAGAAGAATCTATTCATTTGCCCTCTGATGGACGGTAAGGTTTTCAAGAGCACACAACAGACTCGCAACTTATTACCTGGCACCTGCCAAAACCTCAGCGAGGTCCATGGGCAGAATGGTGCTCCCATGGTTTTTGCAGAAAGCTGACCCTTTAGAGACAGGTTGCAGCTTCGGAATATTTGGTCCAACCAGGAAAAGGTGCATTTCCCTGTTGAGGAGCAGGAAGCCCTCAGGCAGGTTTTATTCCTTGGGATTGTCACACTTGGAGGAAGGAAGCAGCACAAGAACACGATGCCAAACCACCTCCCAGTGAAGGCTTCTGCCTGTGCCACAGAAGGTGCTGTCCTTCCTGGGCAGAGGGACGGGATGGGGATCTGGGACAGGGACGTGGCTGCTCACTGAGATGACCTGGGGACAAAGATCAGGGGTTCTCTCCCCTGGGAGCAGAAGGTTGGTGCTAACGGCAGAACACCAGACTGCTTTGAAAGAACGGGTACGCCACGTCCCGCAGTGTCAGACCTCCTCCCCTGCTCAGCCCTGGGCCCGCGCGTGGATGGGCACATGTCCTGGACACACAGAGCTCTGCAGCCCCGCGCAGAGGCTGCCCCTGCGAGAGCTCAGGGTCTGCTCTAAACAACCAGGAGTTTTCAACGTGCTCCTGGGAGGAGCAAACACAGCGATGGCCGCTCCGACGCTCCCACTTCACTGCTGGAGAACTTGAGGGATTTGCTAAATAAACCAACAAAAGCTGCTGCTCCGTGTGGAGATCAAACACGACACTGCTGCAGCCTCGATACACGTATGAGTAATGAATACGTAACAGGCTGACTGACTCAGGACAATGGCATGATCCAGCAGCCCATGTGCTGAGCTGTACGTCAGAAGGAAAGCCAAGGAAGCTCTGCTGAAGCCAAGTGCTTATTCATAACAAAACCCCGAAGTTTTGGATCAAATAAAGCCATTCACAAATTCTGATTTAACAGCTGTGGCAGAGTGCAGAAAGCTCATTTATCTGCTGAGATTACTGCCCCATCCCCGGCAGTGTTCAAGGACAGGTTGGACACAGGGGCTTGGAGCAACCTGCTCTAGTGGAAGGTGTCCCTGCCCGTGGCAGGGGTTGGAGTTGGAGGAGCTTTAAGCTCCCTTCCAACACAAGCCAGTCTGGGATTACAGCATCCCAAGCATGCTGGTACATGGGGACCCTGATCAGGGGACTCGTGCCTGGACACTTCAGGATTAGGCACAGGACATACTTGGGACCCCCAATGGCACAGAATGCATCCCAGGCCTGGGCCTTTTGCTTTCATGAGTGCAGCACTGCGGGGGTTCCTGTGTGCGCTGGTGATCCGGGGCTGCACCACCACCACAGCGCTCACGGACCAGCTCCAGGTGAAGACCAGGAGACATGCTGGAGTCAGGGACCCATCTCCTTCACATGGTTCCTCTGGGAAGCTGGAGTGCTGTGGCATGGAAGCCCTCTGCCACCACAGCCCTGTGAGCACAGCAAGCCCTCGTTACCCTGCATGTCCTGGCAGGTTGGGAAGTGACAGCCCCATGAAGCCTCCTCATTTTCTCCACCCAAACGGCTTATTTTGAGGAGTATTTTCTCCTCATACAGCCATTAACCGCAGCGGCAATTGAGCACTGCCAATCAGCCTTCCTCCAGACAGCTCCCCTTGGGAAGGGCAGCGAGGCAGCCCCAGCGCAGGCTCAGGGGGAGCAAGCCCCACAGAGGTGGGATGGGGCCAGGGCACCCCAAGGAGCAATGACAGGCAGGAGGCCGGCCCCCCCCGAGGTATGGCCCTTC
>NW_009930307.1:6418-7569 GCF_000696875.1 Nestor notabilis | reverse complement strand
GCCCAAGCCCCCAGGGCCAGGCGAGGGGAAGGGCAGAGGCTGCTGCTGGCAGCGGTCCGGGGAAATCATCCCTCCTTCCCATGCTGTCCTCCTGCGGGACCCTTCCCTGACCCACCGGGTGCGGTGCTGGAACCACCTCCAGCCCCCAAGGCACAGCTGAGTGCAGCAGCTGCAGCGGTGCTCCCACGTGTTCCACTCCACCACCTGAGCATCTCTCTGAAAACCCTGCATCGGCTCCCAGGGCTTTCTGCTTTCTGATGGAAAAAGGCTCAGGGTGTTGATGTGAGTCAACACAGAGCAAGTCATCATTCACGAGCAAGTCAAGCTAGTAATCCTGCTACAGCTCATGTCTTGTGCTGCAGAGAGCACACAGGAAACACGCTTTATAAAGAAAACAATCCTGTCTGTTCCTCCAATAGTGTGACCCTCACACAGGTTCAAGAGGAACTGCCCTGGCAGTTAAAAGCAGTAACTCCTGCAGAAATTAATCAATTAATGGAAAAAAAACCTTCATTAAAACACTGCCCAGCTCTTCCCTTCCAGAGACGTGATCCCCAGGGACCAGGAGATGATTACACAGGTAGCATGGCCAGCTGGTGTTCATGTGGGAAGCCTCAGGGGAGCATTTGTGCCCCTCCTGCTCAGGCCAGAGGAGCCACATTCGCTTGCACGTGGCAAAGAGCCACTCATGGACTTTTGCTCCCTACGGCATCCATAGGGACAGGAGCACAAAGAGCCTCCTGCTGCCCAGGGACACTAGGACCAGCCCAGCAGCCCTAGCACAAGGGACAGACATCGGGATCCTACCCTGCTCCTGCTCCAGGGCAGATATGGCACTAGGAGAAGCGAGAGAGCACCCTACAGCTGGCTGGAGAGCTGGAAGTTTGAGGTGTGGGGACTGTAGGTATGAAGAGCACAAGCATTCCAGATAGTAAAGATATTAAGCCCCATGTCCATCATCATCACTGGACATGAGACTCCTAAAGTCCCAGCCTGGTTTGTGCTGGAAGGGAGCTTACAACTCACCCAGTTCCAACCACGGACACCTTCCACTAGAGCAGGTTGCTCCAAGCCCCTGTGTCCAACCTGCCCTTGAACACTGCCAGGGATGGGGCAGCCACAGCTTCTCTGGGCACCCTGTGCCAGCGCCT
>NW_009930307.1:0-6372 GCF_000696875.1 Nestor notabilis | reverse complement strand
AGTTCCAAGCCATTCCCCTTGGCCTGTCCCTCCATCCCTTGTCCAAATTCCCTCTCCAGGTCTCCTGGAGCCCCTTTAGGCACTGGAGCTGCTCTGAGGTGTCCCCTTCAGGAGCCTTCTCTTCTCCAGGCTGCTTAACTGCAACAGAATTAGGATGAACTTTTGAGCCTGACCTGGTGACAAGAGGACTCTCTCAGTAAGGGCTTCACCAACCCCTGCCCAAGGTCCGACCCTGCCCAACTCACAGTGCTTGGTGTGCAAAGGTGAGTTGTAGCTGCAGTTTAACCACCTCCATTTCAGTTGAAAACCCAAACAAGTAGATCAATACAACTCTGGGAAAGCTGCAGAAACTCCATTTTTGTATTAGTTTTCAAAGCTCTGAAGAAACAAGTTTCCAGGCTCTTTGCCCAGAGCTCTTTCCTTCTTGTGGACGCAGCCCGTCTCTCCAGTGCTGCAGATGGGGCTGCTCTTGGCCCCCTGCACACTCCCCTGTAAGCACCCCAAGATGCCAGCAGAGCCCCTGCTCCTGCCCGGCTCCAGCAGGCACCAAGCAGGCTGGTGGCAGTGCAGAGGGACAGCCACCCCCCGCTCCCCGGGGTCACAGCCCGGCCAGCGGTGCCCACAGTTCCCCATGGGCCCAGACCCCTGCGGCCGGAGCACAGCCCCCAGGGGAGCCCTGCGGCCCATACTCATCTCCTTCCGCAGCTGAGGCTACAGCTCGCTAAGCAGATCCCGTTACTGGCAGTTAGAAATAGCACAGCGGATGGCCCGTGGCACCGGGCCTGGAATGGGTCTGGGAGCAGAGAGGCAGAGGGGAGCAGATGGCACGGGCAGGAACAGCACCACAGCCCTGATCTGCGTGTCTCCAAACGCAGCCGCAGCAGTCACAAGGCAAAGGTACAAGTGCTTTTGGAACAGGCAGATCTCGACACCCCGCACAGGGGCACCCAAACATGCAGTGCAGGCTATTTCAGACTTGTTCTCCTGCTTTGCATTAGCGTGCAGAGACGCTGACTCCCAGTGTTTGAAGGAAGAGTGAGAAACAGTAATTAAGTTGGATGCTTGGTTTGAGTTGACTGAACCATCCAGAAACCAGGCCAAGAAACATCTGAAGCATCCATCTTCAGGCTGAAACGCTCCACATGAACAGGAAGGTGTTTGTAAAAACTGAGCTACCACAGCAAACACACCACTGTAAAGCCCAACACCGTTTGTGCCCCTGGTAGAGCAGAAGAGAAGAGGTAAAAGGAAAAAGCAGAGTGATTTATGTTGCTTCATAAGCTGCTGGCAAGCAGCACTGGCTACATGCACATACAGAGCCCTGAACGACTTTGGAGGTGAAGTCATAACCCAGCGTTCCAAATTTCACGTTAGAGCTTACTATATATAGCAAGTATGCAATAAGCTTTGGGTTTACTGTACATAGTAGCAGTGTGCTTTTTGTGATGAAAGCCTAAAGGAACTGGTACAGAGGCTCTATCAAGCTATAAGCAGCAAAATTAAAACCTTCCAATGGTTCCACAGCTTGCGAGTAGAAGGGATAAAGAAAGGGAGGAAGAATAAAGGATTTTCCAGGCTGCAAAAGCAAATGCATGCACAGATTGCAGGCTTGCTTCATGCAGGGAGGCGCACGAGAATCTACAAGCAGATTTGACAGAAAGTGTTAGTGCACGACGGGGCTGTGGCAGGGAGACGTGGTGAGGAGCCACACAGGGATCACGGAACACAACCAGAGACCCAGCCTTGCGGTGCTGCAGGGTTTGCTCAGCCCGCTGAGCGCCTCATCCCTGCCCAGACCAGCACCCTCAGCAGCGCGCAGCACCGGCAGCATGCAGCTCTCAGCATCACACGTGAGCTCAGGCTACAGGCGGCAGCAGAGAATGCGCAGGGGGCATTCTGGTCCTGGCACTGCTCTAACCAGTCCATCTGAGTTCCAGGCCACTGCTCTGCCTGCTGCTCCTCCAGCGGCCGTGTTTTACCAGTCACTCAATGACAGGGTTTTAATAAAGCATTTTCTGTGCAAAAAACTATAAGGACAAACTATTAAAACCATACAATGGGTTACAGCAGCCATGTGCATGCCTGCTCTGAGAAACCACATTAACAGGTACAAGGCCTCAAAGCTTCTAGACATGTAGCCCAAGTGACACAATGCTCCTGGGACCCGGGAATTGCAAGCATTAGTGAAAACTGAAGCTGCATCCTTCAGGAAAGAACAGCTGATAAGCAACTGAAGGGAACATTTCAGTTCTACTTAGGGAAATTCAATCCTCCTGAATGGAGAGAATTCGGTACTGGGCAGGTCTCTGAAACAGCGAGTTGATGTGCAACTGATGTACCAGAACACTGGACATGCTGGTCTTACCAGGAACCCATGTACCTGTGGCACATGCAACACAGGAAGTTGTTTTGTTCTGCTCTTCTAGTTCTGAACAACCGCAGTTGTTTCTCCAACTACCACGTCACCTCCAGCCAGACAGCCTGGTGGCAGCTCCCCTCAGACACTCGTAAAGCAGAACATCATCTCTGGAAAGCCAGCTGAAGGAGGCCACTGAAATGGTGTCATGTGTTAAATGTGCCTATGTACCCATAGAGACAGCAGAGGTTTGGCTGAAGAGTACGTAGGGAAGGAAGAGTCTGGTCTAATCCAGGCCATCCCAGCATTTTCTTCTTGTCATTCTCAACGTGTTCTTCTTTCCCCCACTTTACAAACCTGCTCCACCCCTTCTCTGTACCCATAGCTCAGATACCCACTGTGCCAGGTCTCCTCCAGAGCAGTTGCTGCTTCTCCTTCTTGAGGTCCTGCCCTATGGCCTTCCACCCTGCGTCTCGTGCCCAGCTCTCACCATCAGCAGCACATCTGCACTGGTCCTACTGGTAAGAACAGGCAGTGTTGTCCTTAGGCTAATGTGTCACTGGGCAAACATCCTCCCATTTCAACTTCAGGTCTGGACTCTGAGCTCCTCTTGGCCTTTCCTGCTCCACATGGACTGATTGGCATGGCCAATCTGACTGCTCTGGAGCACGAGCTGCTGCTCCCCCCTGCCCCTGTTCTCCGCAGAGGCCACCAGATGTGGCACACCAGCCCAGCAGAGCTCAGGACAGCAGAGTGCCATCAGTAACAGCGACAGTGACCTCTCTGCTTCCCACACTGCAGGTACAAACACAGCCAAGACAGTTCAGGAGAAGGATGGGGCTTTGCTGCTCCTTTAAATAGAGCACTGTTCATACAGGAGTGATAGATTTTGACCATGATTCTCCCACTGGCAAGGACAGCACATTCTGGGCATCAGGTTTATTTATACTCTGGATCTAGCTAATAGGAATTTGGGTGCAATCCAAATGCTCTTGATATAATGAAGTCTTTAGCCAGAGTTAAGCTGCGCTCTAAGGGGCAAGATTAAGGATGAAGTTTAAATGCTGCTTCTGCAGTTACATTTTTACTTGCTCGAGTGTCCAGCTTTGCAGACACCCTGAGCACACAGGATGAACATATCACACTTCTAACCAGGCTTGCTGAGGTGGAGCAGTAACTCAAGCAAGGCAAGCCCTTCATCACACTCAAGCAAGTGGTGAAGTCCCATGACAGAAGGTACAAAAAAAGTCCTTTTCCCCTCCAGGATTACATGAGCACTGACCATGACAGTCCCACTGCTTAAAGAACAGTCTACAACAGGAGTAGTGCTGGCTTGGGTACACGCAGCCCTTCAAGCATGAAAAAGAACAGAAAAATTTAGGGGACAACATAATGAACCCCCTACATAAAAAGCAAGAGCTTTGAGAACAAGACTCCTCCTAATGATTAGTTATGGTTTATAACTAATCCTCCCCTAAAACTCCCCTCATTTAGCAGTATCACAGACGAGGTCTTGTCCAGACAGTGCTGGCTGGAAGGTTGTGAAATGAATCCAGATCTGATTCAAGCTGCTGGATTTCCTGCGTGGAGTCCGAGGACAGTGCAGTAGAGGCAGCACCGGCTGAGTCTCCAGATGGTGCTTCTATTCCCACTCACACCACATCCTGTGTGTTTAGGTACCAAATTTTCACCCTGGGCAAAGTTTTGACTGTTTGATGAGAGGGAGTCCCATCCCCCTCCATGCGTGCAGCAAACGTGGAGGCATTACAAAGAATCAGCTCCCACGTCTGCGTGTCCTTAAACGAAGAGGTGAAGCCCAGAAGGATTTAATTTGATGATCCAGGCCATTCCCCAGCAACGCAGCAACACTTCAGGCACAAAACCTCAAGTGCTCTGAGAAATACTGAGTAACTGTTCCTAGTTAAGGACAGGTTCTGGTATAACCATTTTGAAGAGCCATAAAGAAAGTGTCTTCATAAGAAATCTGCATTACAGAATCATGTAAAGTTTTGTGTTGAAGGGACCTTAAAGCTCACGCAGTTCCAGCCCCCCATCACGGGCAGGGACACCTTCCACTAGAGCAGGTTGCTCCAAGCCCCTGTGTCCAACCTGGCCTTGAACACTGCCAGGGATGGGGCAGCCACAGCTTCTCTGGGCACCCTGTGCCAGCGCCTCAGCACCCTCACGGGGAAGAGCTTCTGTCTAACCTGAACTTCCTCTGTTTCAGTTTACACCCATCACCCCTTGTTCTATCGCTACATATTGTCATATTGGAGGGTCAGAGAAACTACAGTGGAGCAAAGGGCCTCCAACGGCCCTCAACTGCTATGGGTAACTGGTGGCCACCAGTACCTAGGGATGATAAATGTAATCTCGGTTCCAAGAAGAGCTGTAGTTCTTTGAACCAAAAGATACTTCAAAGAAATCTAAAGTCTAGCATCTCTTTGCCCTCCAGGCACACAGGATTAGTTCTGATGTGTACAAAATACCCTCAATACCTGCCACATCCCAACTGTAAATGGCACTGATACATCACTACAGCTTTACTAGCTCTTTGATGCTTGCTTCCTCACGTGTCAACTGCTTTGTATGACCTCTGGGTTCCAATTCCCATGGTTCCCCCCAAAGGTTTGGAACTAAAGCTTCTTACCCCTCTGAAATCACCAGCACCAACCAACAGCCGGGCATTTAACAACTGTCAGCCTCGGGGTTTATGGAAAAGCAAATGCAAACAAACAGTGGAATGTAGATTAAAACAGGAGGAGGTTTTCCATGGGGAGCATTAGCGCAGAAGCACTCACCTGATACTGGAGGCAAAGTTATGTCTCAAACTGTGTTAAGAGATCTCTGATTTCTGGAGTCAGATGCTCCACTGCCTTGGCAGCCTCCGTGATAGCTTTCCGATACATCCCTTTCTTCTTGCGGTTAAACCTCAGTTTGAAAAACTCCGAGAAAGGAGAGAGTTTTGAGACAGATAAGAACGAAGTCGTTGGGGAACCAAACCACGACACTTTAGCTTCTCGCCAGGAAGGCTCCCCGTTCTCCTTCTGGCTGAGGTTTATGTCAAGAACACGCGCTGGCCACCACGGAAACCCATGAATCTTACCCCAAACTATATCCCCCACCGAAACAGTTCTTCCATCCTCTGTGACGCACCTGGACACGCTCTGGGTGTGCAGCCGGACCGTCAGCGGCGGCACCATTTTACGCTCATCTTTTGAAGATGAGGAGACGGACGCATCATCACCAGGCAGAAAGTCACACATCTCTGGCGATGTTACCTCTGAACTGGAAGACTTGGACTCATCCAGACTGTCATTACTACATACTGATAAGCTAGAAGAGTCTGCTTTTCTTTTACGATAATTCATAAGGAAAGCCAAGTTATCGTGTCCATCTTTCCCTTGGGGAAACCTTTTAAAGTCCTCATCTTCACCTGAACTCCCTGAAGACACCTCAGCTAAACTTCTGTCTGTGGATTCGTCATTGTAGAAGGCTCCAGGGTTGGAGTCCCTGCTGTTCTGAAGGACATTGATTTCATCGATAAGTTCTGCCTTGTAGATTGAAACACTCTGACCATCATTGATGCGATGGGGCTTGAGCCGGATCTTTGGGGGTGGGACATCTGCGCTGGAATGCACTGGCCTCGTGAGCTTCAGCTTTGGAATGGAAGCAAGCTGGCTGCCTGCTGACTTGTCCAGGAAACATTTGGTTTCTCGACACCGTTCGGAGTCCCTGGTCTCCTCTTGGTCCTCCCCTCCGTTCTGCACCATTCGCTCTGCACAGAAGGGTTTCACCGAGCCGTGCACCCGGGAAGGGATTTTGACAACCTCGCCCTTCCCCTGTGGAGTGCTGTAGGATATTTTGATGACGGGCGTTCGATGCACGAGCTCCCCAGAGAACTTGTCATCCTCTCTCTTCTCCCTCTTGTTCCTTTTCTCCATGTAGTCGGCGTCACCGTGCTTCTTCTGCTCCTTGTCCTGGATGCTCAGCTTCCTCCTGGTTTTCACGGTCTG
>NW_009930306.1:0-7091 GCF_000696875.1 Nestor notabilis | reverse complement strand
ACTCGTGTCCCTCCTCACGACAAGGAATTGCCTCGGTTAAGACTAAAAAGCACAGAGATGACCCAACACATTAACTAGTTAGTTAATCCTACTTGATACCGAGCCGGAGAATCCAGTGGGAGGGAGCTGGGGAAGGTGGAATTGCTCTGTTAGGAAGGCAGGCAGGAGCCACCATCCAACTGCAGTGCAAAGTTCCCAGTTCCTTTGGGTCTTCAGGCAGGAGCTGGTGGAACTGGAAGCCGGAGGCACCACGCTGCTCCTGTATCCCTGAGGATCCACGCTCTGATGTGTGTACGGATCCTTCATCCCCCGGGAAGGGGGATAAGCAGCAGAACCACCCTCCCCAGCAGCCTCATCCCTCCTAACCAATAAATAATCAGGGAAACACAAGGAAACTCCAACCCCTGCCTCTTGCAATGGAATTCTGTGCCACGTACCACGGAATCCACTCCAAGGGAGCTCCCGTTAAAACGGGAGTTAAAAGGAGCAGGGCTCAGGTGTAGCATTCCTATTTTTACACTCTTCCTCCCATTCCCATGCACTGGTATTTGGGAATTCAAAGCAAGAAGCCCCAGGAGAAACCCCATCGAAATGAAATCAAATGAAGCAAAGTAGCCCTCTGAGTCCCACAAATCCAACGTGGAAGCACATTCCCTATCAGGAACTTGGCTTTATGCTGGCCCAAGAGCACCAATGCACCTACCACTTCTTTTCCTACGGCTTCTCCCAGGTCACGAGGAACGTTTTCCTTGCAAGAAGGGGGTTGTTTTCCTTGCCGAGCCCTACACCGAGGGTGTGGATTAGCAGGAAGCCCTGGTCTCCGAGTGGCTCCCCCCTTTCTGAGCCCTGGTGGCTCAGGTCCCAGGAGCTGCCGGGGAGGACCACTAAGGTTTGCAGCGCTGGACGAAGCGTGGGTAGAGACAAACATCTCTGATGTGGTGTCTGTTGAGAACCCAGGTTAGGAAGCGTTCCAATCCCAAACCATAGCCACCGTGAGGGCACGTCCCGTACTTCCTCTGTGCATCAAGAGAGTAGATGTGCATCATGTTCTTTGTAAGATAATGGCAGTCGTAAGAGCAGAAAACCACCCCCAAACCATTCCGTGAGTTTCGGGATGAGCAGGAAAATGGATTCTGCTCCCTGAGGGCAAGATACTTGTGGTTCCTCGTCCCGCGTTTCCTCGGTGTAAGGACTACAAGAGGCGAAATGAAGGGCTTAATGGTTCTTGCTCAAGCTCTCACACTCGCTAGAGCTCAGCCACTCAAGGCTGTGAAGACCAACCTCTCCTTATCTAAGCCTACCCCTTGCAGAAGACATCAGGAGAGGAACACATCGGCACGGACCACTCCAACAAAGGTGTAACAGAACAGAAGCTGTTACCCATTGCATTTTGGCAGTGGTTGAATTACTCTGGGCCAACCAAAAACAGGTTTCCAGTTTATATTACATCACAGAAGCGGTTGGAAGGGACCTCAAAGCTCCACCAGTTCCAACCCTCAGGGACATCTTCCACTAGAGCAGGTTGCTCCAAGCCCCGTCCAACACTGCCAGGGCTGGGGCAGCCACTTCTCACCATCTAAGAGCAGTTTAAAACACAACATCCCCTCTATGAAGCAGCACATCCAGTTGGTTTTACTAACCTGATCCGTGTACCAGTAGTACGGCGTGGGATCGATGCCCTCCCTCTTGTAGCCTTCGAGTAGCTCCTCGCTGTCCCAGATACGCATGGAGCCTCCAACAATCTCGCCAACGTTCGGCATCAGCACATCGACCTACGGCGTAAGATCAGGCTGCTCCAGCTCAGCTGCAGGGAGGAGCTGGGAGCAGCCCTCCGGGATGTTACTATCCGCTCCCTCACACTGCCACCAACAGGACGGAAAGTCCTACTTACGGACTCGGTGAGGCGGGGATCGTCGTGGCAGCGCTGCATGTAGAAGGACTTGATCTCCGCAGGGAATCGGCACAGCAGGATGGGCTCATTAATGGTGTCTGTCATCAGTCTCTCAGGAGCTTCAGGAATATCCTGTGGATAAAGGAGGATTTAGTACTGTGTAAAGCCAAGTACGCGGAGTTCAGTGTGTAGCGGTGTGACACAAAGACCCACACACTGATCCAGGTGGAGGGAGACTTTGAAACCAAACTTCTCTTCCCAATGTCGCAGGCAGAAAACTGGGGAAAACCCAACCTGACCCATGACTTTCCAAAGCAGAAGAGCCAAATCTCCTTCCTCCCCACTACCTTCTTCCACAAACTTCAAGATTAAGCAGTTTAAGTGTTCCCTTGTTCCCTCAAGTTTGGTGCAGTTTGAAAACCTTTCCCTCCATCATCTTTGAGATAGATGGGAAACCCAGCAACAGCAAAGAGCCCACCAAGGGCAAACAGCAAAGGGAAGCAGGAATTTGGTTGGGATTAACTCCTGGAGAGCCTCAGACTAACTTACTTCTCCAAACTCATAGTAAGTGCCATCTTCCTTCTTCACATCATGTTCCTTCAACCACTCGATGGCTTCACTGTAGTTCATCCGTCGGAAAGGACGTTTTGGGGGCTGGAAGCCCTGTAAGGAAGAGTAGACATAAAGATCATTGGGATCTGTGGAGAACACCACTTTTCCAGTTGATTGGCATGTTCATTCCAGACTTGAGGCAAAGACACTGCCCTTTGCAGCTCACACACCCACAAATTCCTACTGAGTAACTACAGGTATCAAACTCAGGAGAAACAGACTGGTTTGGGTTGAAAGCAACTTAAAGCCCATCCAGTTCCAACCCCTGCCACGGGCAGAGACACCTTCCACTAGAGCAGGTTGCTCCAAGCTCAGCCTAAAGAGGGCAAACAACAGGGATGATTGATTTGTATGTGCTGCTGGTGGAGATGAAGCCACCTCAAACCATCTTCTTGCAAAGGCAGCAGAAGACAAAGGCTCTCTACCAAATGAAACCACTCCAGAGCTCCACCTTCTGTAACACACTGGTTGTTCATTGCGCCAGCCCATCGCTGTTACCAGCTCTGGGACAGAGGCTCTGATTCCATGCTAAATCCCAGGGTGTTCCTGGCTCTTGGAGCTTGCTAGCAGGGAACTTCTTTCCTGCTTTTGGAGGAGTCAGTGGGTTCATTCTTTCCACGTGGGCTGGAACTGGATGAGCTTTAAGGTCCTTTCCAACCCAACCCATTCTATGATGTTATTGTTGCTCCTAACAGTAACCAAGCAGAGCTCACTGCTTTCCCAAACATTCCAAGCAGGAAAGGCTAAGGATCCTATTTTCCTGGCTATTGATGCTGTTCCCCATTCCCACGTACCGGGTTCAGGTCATACAGCAAACCTGCTGCAGGTGACTTCAACACTCTGTCCACTACATCACACACCAGGTTCTCCAGACGGTCCAGCAGCTCCTCAAAGCTTATGAAGGGACACTCGGCTTCGATGTGGGTGTACCTGAAACACAAAGGCACCATCAGAGAACCACCCATGAGCAACCTTAGTTATGTCAGGGTGTCATGAGCAGCTGGATGTCCACCGAGACAAGGTCTCACCCCAACACACCTTCAGTCTTTCCACATTGTGCTGTCTGCTTATTGTACCTTACATCAACTGCCTGCTACCCCCCCTTGCTTTACAACTTCACTACTACCCCCATAGTAAAGTTACTCCCTCCTTACTCTGCCAAGTGCCTGCGGGTCCGGGATTGCTCCGCTCTGTAGGACTGAGCGATGCAGAACACATCTCCCAGTGCTGGGATGCAGGTCTCCAGGTAGAGCTGGGAGGACTGTGTCAAGTAGGCCTCCTCCCCAAAGTAATCCAGCTTGAAGAGGGTGGAGCCTCCTTCCACTTGAGTCTGGACCAGGGTTGGTGGTGTGACCTGGTGAAGAACACGACTGCCATTACTGCAGTGAAGAATGAAGGACGAGGATGACAAGTTCCTCAAGAACAGCATTTCTGCTGAGCTCCATAAGGAAATCTATATGGCTTTTCCAAGCAGGAGACAGCCTTCAAGGGAGGACACTGAAGCAGAGCCCTGCTGACACTCACCTCGTAATAGCCATTGGCAAAGAAGTGATCCCTGAAGGCCTGTACAACCATGGAGCGCACCTTGAAGATCTTGGACATGTTCTCCCCTCGGATCATCATGTGCCTGTTGTTAAGCTGCACGTCAACCTCGGAGTCCTCGTTGAGCACATTGTCAGCTCCTCCTGCTGGGGCCAGCCCAATGAGCTCCCAGTAGTCACAGTTGAGCTCGTGGCCTCCTGGAGCCTGCCAAGCCCAAGAGAAAACACCTCAGATGTCTCCTTTTTGTCCCTGGCATCATGGTGGAGATGTCGACCTAACCACAGCGTAACCCTGTTGTACCACACTTGGAAGTGCCACTGGTAACCCACCATGAGCAGGAGGAGACTACTTACTACCTTCAACTGCTCAGTAGGTGGTTATGGAGAGGATGGAGCCAGACTCTCTGGACGTGTCCAGCAGAAGGACAAGCATCTCTCGTTGCAGCAAGAGAGATTTCAGTTGACTGTGAGGAGAAACTCCTTCACAGGGTGGTGAAATGCTAGAACAACACTGCAGGCTCCAGCCTTGGAGACATCAGAAACACATCGAGACAAGACCCTGGGCAGCCTGACCTCACATTAGATCTGCATGAAGAGAATGGACCCTTCTTGATGACCTTCAGAGGTTCCTCCCAACCAAAACCACTCTGTGGTAACCTCTACTGTGAACTAGTTTTGGCTGGGGTAAGAGTTCATTATCTTTGTAGTAGTTTAGGTGGTGCTGCAACACAACACATTGGCATTAAGAACTTTCAGTAGTGCCTTAGTACACCCCCCGGGTGAAGACCTACTCATTCACCATGGTTCATTCTCTAAGTGCATTGAGCTGCTGTCACAGACCATGGTTCCTCAGAGACCAGTTCCATACCTGCTTCCCTTTGGGAACGAGGTTCAGCATTCCATACACTGCAACACTGCTCTCCGTGGAGAGAATGAGCCCGTTGTAACACTGGCACTGAGGAGAAAGGAGACAGGAGCAAAGTTAAGGTCAGGTTTGGGTTTGGTTAACACAGATTGGAGTTCACTCCTACTTGCAAGTAGTTCTCACATTGTGACTTGTACCTCCTACCACTAGAGGGGTTTTGGGACAATCACACAACTTAAATCCAGAGCTTTAGAACTTCCAATGAAAAGAAAAAGATGAAGCATGAGCAATGCACTGCTGTAACGACAGAACTAAAACACCCCAGCTCACCAGCTCATCCGAAAGGACACACTGCAGGAAACCAGTGCCATCCCTCAACACAACGAACATCAGGTTCTTTCCTGGTTAGAAGAGAAGAGGAAAAGCCTCAACCATGCTGCTTCATACAACCTCCAGCTTCCCATTGTACTACGAGCCCCTCAGCTTGCAGGGTCAGTTTAACTCGAAGAGTAGGTGCAGTGTGATTAGGTGTCTGAATTCCACGTGTGCTCCACCTCCTCGCACAGGGCGAGTAACCTCCCTGTGCTCATGGTTACCTTGTCTCCTCAGCCGGTGAATCCAGCCAAACACCTTCACCCTCTGGCCTCTGTAAGCCTCCAGAGCAGCGATTTTCACCTGGAAACAGGGAAGAAAGGCGAGGAGAGAAGTGATTCACCTTTCGGACAGTGCTCGCCATGTAATTACTTGGAATACGTGTATATGGCACCTTCCTCCCCCTGAAGCTGAATTCCACCCACAGCTCCAATCCTCAGCAGCTGAGTAAGGAAACAGTAGTTTAGCCAGGAAAAGCAATGGGCTGGGACAGCATTTCCAGGCTTCACATTGAAACCTTTCTATTTAGCATGCAGAAACTAAGGACTGGAATAGCTTTTAAAGCAGCTCATGTTGTGTTTGACCTAAAGCCTGCGTACTACAGACATAAACCAGAGGTGTCCTTATGGCTGGTAAAAGACAATGGCCTTTCCAGAGCCACAAAGCAGAGATCTCTGTGCTCTGGACACTCCAACACAGGCCATATCTCAAGCACACTGGGTCTTACTCACACATTTTGGCTCTGGAAGACTCGGATCGTTCTTGATCACAATCTTCTTGGCTTCCTCCAGGTTCTTCTCCCTCCTCAAGAGATCTTCTGCCTGGTTTAAAAAGGAATTAGATGCATTCAATAGGCTTGGGATGATTCCCACTCTTTAGACTGGAGACTATCACGTACATGAATGTCAAAGAGCTAAACCTGCCCTAATTCAAGCTCGTGCTGAGAATCAAAGCACAGCTTCACTCCTCACCTGCAGCTACTCAAATCTCACCCCCTTTCAGCCACTGCCTTGTCCGAACCCGAGCAAAGCCAAGCTCTGAGTAACCAACGTGTCAAACATGCCACAGATGAAGCTTTTTTGGGGGTGGGAATGACAACAACAGTCTGATGGGTTTGGGGAAGAAAGGGGATATGCTTCCCAGCCTGGCAACCCACCTCCTTCTTCTCCTTTGCTTCATTCTTCATCTGTTCCCTGTGCCACAGCTTCTTGCCATTCTTCATCTGGGACTTGGATATAATGGCCCATCTCTACGTTAAACCAAGACAAGACATTAGGTCTGTGTCCCTTCAAAGGAGCACTAAAAGAATTCCTACCTGGAAGCTCTACAGCACCTCGTTTTCCTTTTGTGAATCCACATAGATAGTAGGGAATGGCTCCTTTCCTGCTGTCATCAAAGCCTGGGAAGGGGGAGAAAACCATAGGATCAATGAACTAAAGCCATCCCTGGGGCGAGCAAGCACACATCCTGCTTCTGATCCTTTTGGAGTGGCAAAACCAGACCCACAAATCACTTGCCCTCAAGCCTTCTAAACGAGGAGGTGTCTCCCTGCTTGGTGTTACCTTTAGAACAGTCTTGAAGGGCTTCTTTTGTGTCCCATCGCCACTGGAGTCGTTGCCCTCTCGGTCGGAAACATAGAGCTCCTCTGGAAGAAGGACAAATCCAGGGAATAGCCCCATTAGCAGGAGGAGAAACTGGGCACACGCACATGGGTATTAAACCTTCAAGCTTATCAGCACTGATAACCTCCCAAGCAGCCAGCTGGGCACACAGGGCAGGAAGCAGCTCAGATTTCCCATTCCAAACACCT
>NW_009930305.1:0-2723 GCF_000696875.1 Nestor notabilis | reverse complement strand
GCAGCGGGCACGCCCCAGCCCTGCTCCCTCCTGGCCTCCAACATCCTTGTCGCTCCCTGCATCCCTACAAGCACAGAAGGGTTCCCTGTAGGGCCGGGGCACAGGGCTACATCTCCAGTGTGGATAGGGACAAGAGGGGAGCTGGCATCCTACTGTGGGGAGAGCCAGGTCCTGTCTGGCTGGGGGAACATACTCCTGCTCGAAAGCACCCACTGGGGAGGATGATGGGCTTCCCTGCC
The DNA here is from genome assembly GCF_000696875.1 of Nestor notabilis. Lineage (NCBI taxonomy): Eukaryota > Metazoa > Chordata > Aves > Psittaciformes > Psittacidae > Nestor > Nestor notabilis. The sequence goes on along the minus strand of NW_009930305.1, from coordinate 2,484 downwards.
CAGGAGCTGCATTATCCCAGCCCAGTAGCTCCTGGCAGCAGGAACAAGGATATGACACCCAGCAGCACCCAACCACCCCCAAAGGCAGGCAGCGTGTCACCCCACGTCTTGTCTGCCTGTTGCATACCACAGCGAGGTGGTGGCAGAGAACAATTCAGCTCCACCCTGATCCGTGAACTGCTCCAGGCTGGGCACAAAGGCCTGTGCTTAGGGATCAGGAAGCAATCAGGCTGGCAGAACTCAAAGGTCCCTGTGCCCCAGCAGGTCAGAGTCCAGCTCCATCCCTGCAAAGGCACAGCGCAAAGAGAGGTCCAACATCTGTCACCCTGCAGCGTTATCTGTTGGACAGGCATGACTGTGCCTCATCACTGTGACAGGCACTGGCCTTGCCAGGAACAAAGTGCCCTGAACCACAATGTAAGAGAAATGCAAATTTCTGCCTTGATTCCTCACTGTGGCCACGTCACCCTACCAAACAGGCTGCAGAGCTGCTGCAAAAGGTTGAGAGAGTCAATACTGTGAGCCACCTCCCTGACACAGCTTCGAGTGCAAATGGTACCACAGGGCCAATTTCTGCTTCGCCTCCAGTCTCCACTGCTGTTTAACCCGGCAGAAGAAAAAGCACTAACAGAAGACCAGACAAATCATGAGGAAGACCCAGAGTAGTTAGTTCACTTTATTTTTGATCCTACTTGAGGTAGGGACAGACAGATCCTGTCAAACTATTTATAGCTTGTCATACTCCAGGGTATTAGTGGAATAACAAGAGCAGCCAGACTACATGTGCGGTATTAATCACCTCAAGCTATTCTATGACAAACCAGCCAGCTGAAGTCAGGAGAGAGTGAATGGTTACATGGAGCCGTCACATCAGTCCATCCCCCTCCTTGTCCCTACCCACCACATAAAGCTGCAGCTCTGGCACCACAGATGAGTCCTCAGCAGTACAGGGGCACCAGCACCTTCTTCACAATGGCACTGGCTTGGAAGTGGATCTCGACTGACTTGAGACCGGGTGCCAGAGTGGGGCATGGAGCCTCTGGTTCCTTGTGCCCAGGAGGGCTTCCTCATCCCAGGCCATGTGCAGCAGCACGATCCTGGGCAGGGGCACTTGACTTGTGCCTTGTCAAACATGGTAGGAGGCAGTTCCACCCGCAGCTTTAGAGATCAGAGAAGGAACTTGACCCAGCACTGAACTAGCACCTACTTTGGGCCCCTGAGACTGGCCAGAGCTGAGCCAGCCTGACCTCTTTCACAATTCCCTGGGCTGTCACAGCAGAAATTCAGTTTGTGATTGCCTTTAAAACACTACAGATGAGTCAGAGGATGGCACAGAGGAGGTCCAGGCAGGCTACCAGCTCTCCCTTCCCAGCTCACCTTTGCAAATTCAACAGCATGATCTGCAGGTTATCTTGGTGTGCTTGCTCAGCAACCACATTTGTCCAGACCCTCCGACCACGCACTAAATGATCTCTGCTGCCATTCTCCAACATGTACTTATCACCATAATAAATAGTAAAACAACTGTATGTATAGTAAACCAATGTTTTTCTTGATCTCTTTTGTAGGGGTTAAACCCACATCATGCTGGATGAGCTCCTAATGGCAGCCTTCCTCCTAGGGCCAGGTTCTGTTACTACAAGTATTGTTTAAATTGAAATCCCTGTCACCAGCTAAATCATTTCTGCAGAGCTCCAGTACTCACACCAGAGCCCCAGCAAGCACTCTTAGGCAGCATTCTTTCCTCAGTGGCAGGAAATAAACCCAAGGATGTGAGAGGTCAGGGGATGAAAGACCTTGCAGGAAGAAGAGTAGAGAAATGTTGGAAAAGCTAGAGCCAATAACTCCAGTCATCAAGTGCTTCAGGTTAGGAAGGACCTAGACCTGAAGCCAGCAGGGTAAGACTGGAGATTATAGATCAGATTGCCTAAGGCTGTAAGACACGTCTTGAGCATCTCCAAAGATGGACATGCCACAATGCTTCTAGGAAAGGATCCTACTGCTTCAGCCAGGTTCTGCTCTCAGCATCAGCCTGCGTAGCAGCTCTTCCCTCATCATGGAGGGCTGGGACTGTGTACATGGGGAAGGAGATGGAATAGAGCAGTCCAAGCATCCTATCCCTCAGTGAGAAACCTGAGCTTTCTGGTTACATGCATTATTACCTGCTACCCTATGTCAGCTGCAGTTGCTTCCACCAAGGCAAAGGGAGCAGTGGTTACCTACTGGAGATGTTTCAGTCAGAGATGCCCATTCCCCTAGAGATGGTCACCCCAAGAAGGTGCAGTAGGCTCTTAGCCTGCCCATTCCCATAGGTGACACTAACTCATTCTCCACCAAAGACTAGGGCCATTTTATCCATCCCACCCTGAGCCACTCATCAACTGACCACCCCCTGCCCAGCAATAAAGCACCACAGAAGGGTCAATTTTTCTTGCTACTTCCACTTCTGCTCAGTAAAAATAATGTGACCTCTTGTAAATATAT
>NW_009930304.1:0-31010 GCF_000696875.1 Nestor notabilis | reverse complement strand
CGAGCGCCAGGGTATGTCAGCTTCCTCGCTGCCCCCACCTCCTCACCCCCCTTTTGAAACGGGGAAAACCGAAAGCTCTTTCTACATCCCTCTTTCCATCCCAAGGGTCGGTTGTGCAAAGGCAGGGTTTGCTCTGCCCTAATGCTGCTCCAAGGGGCTGCACCGTGGGTGGTTTCCTTCAGTTCTTTGATGAAGTTAGGAGGTGTGGAACAAACTTGATGCTGGCACAAAAGCCAAATGAGTAAGAGGACCTGTCCGGCAGTGTCTGGGCACTAGATTAGAACAAACCCCTTCACAAACAGGAACAAACAGAGAATCTGTGGGCAAAGCCAAGCACCCGGCCAGTATGCTCAAGCTTGTGCACCCTGATTGGTGCGCAAGTTCGGCTGTGACATTTTGGCAGAGGAATTCTGGAAAGAAGTCCCCGAAGACTGTATTGTTATTTATTTGCTCTTTGCTAATAACGGGGGACAGGCTTTCTCCGTAAGAGTCACTGCACATGTTGCTTGTCCTGGCAGTTATCACACTGGCCACTTTCCACCCTTCCTCTTGCCTCTGGTCTTGTTGCATAAAACTGAGCTGGAGGAAACGTTTAAGTTGCTTTTTTTTTTCTTCTTAATGTTGTCTCTTTAAACAAGAAGGCATGATGGGAGGTAAACAGACTTAACAGTTCTTAGATATGGTCCTCACAGTGTTTCAGAGTATGATCCAGAGCTTATTGATGTTTACTGAAAGACTTCCATTGACTTCTGAGAGCTTTGGATCAAGCCCTGAAAGCCTCATCAGTGGAAAAGTAACCTGAGAGATGGGGAGATTGGAATCTGTGCTTCCCAGCAAGGAATGTGGCTCTGAAAGCACAAGCAGAGCCTGGTCACCAAACCTCCTGCAAGGCTCTTTGCTTTGTTAGCCACCAGTTTTATTGTCAGAAGCCTGGACTTCCCATGTATGAGGAAAAACTAACTCTCAAGTGGAGAATACTTCATTGTGTTGCATGTTAAAGTGTGTAGAAGATGCATAGTATGGGAAAAGATAATGATGACTTTTTAGATTCCACCAGTATTGTATTTAGGGGAGGATAAATTGTTTGGGAGTCACTAGAACTAAGACTAGGGGGGCAAGATATTGATGCAAGTGTTTGTTTGGTAAGTGTAATTACTTCGTGTGCAACTTGCAGGTGTGGTTGGTTGAAGTGAATTTTACTGTGCTTTACTTGGAGACGATATATCCAGAGAATGAAGGTCTGGTAACAGCAGTACATAGATGTGTGGTACAGATACAAAGAGTAAACCCATGTGCTTTTAACTCTTTCCATTATCTCCATTTTTGTGAGTCAAGCTGTTTAGATATGTTCTACCTTTCAAATATATGTTTTCTAAGAAAGAAGCTCAACTTGCCAAACTAAATATAGGTTTAAAATGCAAGAGTTATAGTTAAAAAAACTCTGACTTTAGCTTTGTGAAACATATTTTCTTCTACAAATACAGTTTGCTTTCTGACAAGAAGGAAGAAAAATATCTTTGTCAGAGAGACTTCTCTATTCACAAAAACTTCAGTTTTCAGTTCCATGAGGTCTGCTCAGCTGGAGTGACATTATTTCTCGTCTTAAGGTGTCCTCTTCATCAGCTCAGCAGTTAGCAAGCCATTAACTAAAAATTAGCCTACAGTTTTAGTACATTATAATACTGTAAATAGGTTTAAATATGTTTAAAGGCATAGGTCCCATGAGGCTTTTTACTGTCATCCTGGTAGAGCTGTTGCTGAATGTTTGAAAATACTCACAAATTTATTGCCTAATATATTTGATAGTGTCTGCATGCATATATCTCTTGCTAATTGATTTAGTTTAATTGTCATCCTGTCACAGGCACACTGAGACAGCTACATTAAAGTTCCTCTAAAATATGCTTTTTTGGTAATATGGAAGGGTGCATTTCTAATCTTACATTGGAACCAGATGTGCCATATGTACAGTCTTTTTGACAAGGATTATGGAGTCTCAGCTATTTGCTGTGAGATTGCATGACTGTTTCTCTTCTGAGATCTCTTTGATCTCTTCTATAATTATACCAAGATACAAAGAGAATTGTAGCCTAACCTCTTGGCTCTTTGTTCACCTCAAGATGTAGCAATACCAGCCACTTCTTGTAATGGTTAGTCACTTGGCATAGTGTGGGACAACTGTTTATTCCCTAGTGATGCAGTACTAGTACACTTAAATTGACCAAGGGCTCTTACTACTTCAAAATTCCTCCTAAGGTATACAATAAGCTTACAGGCCTCCGTGGAATGGTACAGTTTTATTGTGTCATGGCTGAAACCTTGGCTTCTCATTAAAACATGTTTTTTTACCCACGAAATAGGTCCTAATTGCTGAGCTAGTGACTTACGATAGAAAGAGTTAGATCAAACACTGGTGAAAATAATCTGCATTCAGAGAAACATCCAGTGAGTTTTAAAAAATAATAGTCCAAGAAACAATTTTCCTCCTAGGAATCCTTAACCAGAGTTTTGTTGATGGTGGTTTTATTGAGCCCTGTCTGGTAAAATCCAGTGTACAGGTCCAAAGACCTGTTTTTGGTAAAAGAGAGCATTCAGTTGCTTTCAAATCTGAAACTTAAAAAATTTGAATCATTTTAACTAGAACTTGAATGTGATAGTGAAAATTGACTTACGTAGGTCTGCATAAGCCAAAAATTCTGTCTTGCTTCTAGTGGAAGGCTGTTTTCCCCAAGAACAGAGATAATGAATGATTTTGCTGAAGTTAGTCATCCAGAGGAGATGACAATGAAGTTCAGGGAGATTCATGTGGCATTTTACAAGAGGAGTGGCTAATACAGGAAAGTAATAAAATTGCATTTGTGCTCCCCTCTAGAATAATTGTATTTACTATAGTTGTGGAGGGGAGGTCTTTACATCAGCTCACTCAAGGGGTGTTTGACACAAGGAGGGTTCAAGAATACACCACATTTTCTCCTCCTGAACTGAAGTTTGGAGAGTTTCTTGGTCAAAACACTTCCCTCAGTTGACATGTTGTTCATGTTGTGCCCCATCCATCCATATGTCCTGCTTTCAATTCACTGGAAGAACAATTAGTGTCCATCAGTTGCCAAATGCTCAGTCATCTGAGAATGTTCTCGTAGTATGTTGGGTGAACGCGTGAGGCAGGGAAAGGTGAGTGTATCTGAAATACACTCTTCTGGTGTGTACGCTACTTTCTGTTCTGGGCTGAGCTTAGCTCATTAAACCATTGCCACCTGCCCAGCAGGGGCTGCTTTGCTCTAAGGGTTTTAATTACTGGGGAGGCTGAGGGCTGGGCTGCAGCCTTCCACATCAGGCAGAACTAAACAAAAAAGGAATTCTGCTGCATCCATGAAAAGTATGAGGTCTAGAGTCATCTTCTAGTTTCAAGGTTAATTGAAACCACTGGGGCTGTAAATCTGTTAGAACAATTGAATATACTTCTTTTGCTGCTTTATGAACGAGTTAACTTGTGCCCAGAAAGGTTTTCTGACACTGTGGATTATCCTGTATAATTCTTAAGTTTAATTTTATTCTGTGTGTTTACTTTTACAAACTATTTTTGGAGTTGAACATTGTTAGCAAATATTCATGTATTTATTTGTTTAACTGTGAAGTAGCTCTATGCTGAAAATATTAAATATGACATTTGCTTAGTTCAATTTACTTTTATCTTCAAAGCCATAAGAAATTTTACTGGTTTCTTGTGCGTCTCTTTGAGATCTGTGCTTGGGATTGGAAAAAATGTCATATTTTTAATTAAATTTCAAACCAGCTCACAGTGAGCCAAGTTGAAAATAATCAACTTAGGTAAAATAGAAGAGACTTCAGCTTACCACTTCTACTGGGCTCTTTGGTGCTAGTGATTCTCATGTTCAACCCTAATTGATATTAATTAGACTTGAGTATCTGGTCTGGGAATAATACAGTATGAAAAATGCTGAAGCACATCATTGCTTCAGAGGTGGGGCTTGTTCTCTGTTTTGTGCCTGTAACTGCTAGTGACATTAATGGACATTCCTTGCATGGCTGAGAGGAGACTACTCCAGTGTCAACTTCACTGCTTCTCTAGCATGATCTTTCTTAAATTTAAAAAGAAAAAAAGAAAGCCCTTCGCAATCCTCCACTGTTAAATAGCGTGTGTGTGTGTGCATACAAAAATACATAGCCTTATGGAAGAAACAGCTGGGTAGGTCATTCATCCAAAATGAAAATATTAAACAGGAAATAGACTTTTTAGTGGGATGTATATACTGTGGCTTAAAGGCTGTTGAAATGGAAGATTTCATTGTAGCACTACTTTGGGGTCATCTCATGGGTAGATGACATTTGGAAGACTGCCTTCTTACTGATATGGTGACAAGAGCAATTAAAATTTCCTTGGATGCTATCTTGTGTGACTGCTTGAAGTGATCTTTTAAATGGAAATATTTTCAAGTACATTAATGTCAGAATTGTATGGATAATTATTTGCATTGACTTCGAGGATTAAAAGAAACAACAGACTCAGCAGTGCTAGACCTTGGTATGACTAAAAAAATACATTGATACATGAAGTATTGTGTATGGCGTATAAAATGAAATGGCCAAACTTAGTATTGAAAGAAACAGAATCTTATTTAGTGTTGAAATTTGGTGCCAACAAACCAAGATAATTTAATTAGTGGTGGAAATAGTGTATCTTGACAGCTCTGGTTTGGGAAAATTATAATATGAATATTAACAATCAAAGAGCCTCTGAAAGTATTAGTGCCACGGTGATGAGATTAGTGAATTGGCCAATACTGTAGCAGAAAGATAGATTCCAAGGGAATTATCCTTGAATGATACCAGTTGGTGCAATCAAAAGCCACAATTCAGTTGCCATATGGAAAGTGTTAGGCATCCTTACATGGTTTCAAAGCTATGTGCCAGAGGTTAAATTGACATATGAAAAAAAGCATAAATTAAATATTTTGTGTTATGAAATTAGAAATTGACTTTGCTTGAGCCATATGGAGGAAGTGGATGGAAGACAGTCTGTATTTCATCAGGGCTTGTTTTATAGGTGTTTCAGATTTAATGCGGTGCACTTTTAATTTGGCATGTTGATTGGAAAGCTGAATGGCCCATGAAGTTTCTGCAAACAAACTTGTTAAAAGTAACTTTGTTGTTGTTGTTGTTGTTGATCTCTACCAACCCTCTTACTGACATTGCATTGCTCAGGTTGATGTTTGTCAGAAGGAAGCATCTTCTGTGTAGTACCTGGGTGAAGTCCTCCTCTAAGCAATACAAGCTGTCTCTTGGGCTCTTCATAGTCCCTGTTGGCTTAGTGAAACCTTAATTCTTTTGAATGAGAAGGGCTTGGTTATGGAGCATATTTTCTTCTGTAAAGTGGATGAAAAGTAACAACAGTACATTTTTTAACGACTTAAATGTAAATAGTGCAATCCAGGCTTTACACTAAAAATTTGTTTATAGGAAAAATGGGAAATGTGTAGCACATGATTGTCGATATATGCAAATGTTCTTTATGGCATCATTCATTACCAGGAGGGTTTTCTGTAGATTTTGTGAGATCTGTAAAAGGACCCAGAAGGACCTCAGAAAGTAGCTATTCATAGGCACCCTTCAGAAGAAGATCTTAGTTGACTTTTATGGTTTCTTTTGAATGGGGTTATGTACAGAGAAAAGAGAAGTCTCTTGAGTATTCTTTTGAGTATTGAAACTTTGTAAAAGTTAGTTTTTCCAAAGTTGGGGAAATAATTGTTTGGTGATGATATTTAAATCAAAATGAAGCATTACTCCCTATGCTGCAGATGTCGGCCTTTATAGAAATCCTTGTGGATGGATTTTGCTTCGTGAATGTCATCATCAAAACCTGGTTGGAAAGTAAGTAGTAGATATTGAAACACACAAAGTATTTGAAATATTTTTTTTACAACTAAACTACCTTTATAGTTAATACACCAGTTACTCTGAATGCTTTGGAGTTTTCAGACTATGTGGTATTTATAGATATCTTCATGGAAAATGAGGTATAGTTTTAGTTCAAAAAATTACTGTGAAGAAATGGTCAAATAGACTTTTCTCTGTGAATTTATTTAGTCATATCTGCCAACACTGGCAGCAAAACTAAGCTTATATTTACTCCTACAGAGTAACTACAGCTATGGAAGACTGAGTCGGACTGTATTCAACTCAAGAATTATTAACCAAGTTCCAAATGCAAAGTCTTCATTGTGTCTGATTTCTGAGCCAGCAAAGCATGTTTGTGTTGGAATATCTCATGACATTTGTCTTGCAGTGGTGGAACGCCAGTGGTGTTAGCTGTGGTGAAAGGGCTGTGCTGGCACAGATATTTTTACTTCTGCGTAATCTAAGAAAGAGGGGAAATGATTTGTGTAGGTTCAACTATTGCTATTCTGGTTGCTCTGCAAGGGCTACTGCTGTACAGTGCATTTGCTTTTTGTAAACTTCTGGATTTATTGTCATCAGAGCAATATAGCATATATTTTGTTTTCGAATTTGCAGAACAGCAATGACACTTCAGAATATGTGAGACATCCTTTTTCGAGTTGGAAAGTCCTGTACCGTCAGTGTCTTCCAGATAGGCTGTTGTCACATAAGAGCATGTCCACTGCTTGAGAAGGGCCAGACCATTCATTGGCTTGCCATGGGAGTTGGCATTCCCACAGGCTTAAATCTGCAAGTACATATTCAACCAGATTCCTTAATACCTATAGGTGTGTGTCTCATGTGATCTGATGTGTGCCCACGGTATTTGAGAAATACTTTGGTTGAGTCATACAGAATCTGATTGTTAGAGGAAGGGAGTGATGATGTAGTCTCTTGTTGGGAGGTCCTGTAACAGCTGTGAAACTGAGTACCGCTGGGTTTGTTTGTGTGGTGTGGCCTATTGTATATTACAGGGCAATAAATGCTTCTATTATTTTAATCTATCAAGCTTTTGGTGGAGTAAATCCTAAAAATACACTTAAAAGATCCTGCCACACCAACCCCTTGGCAGGGATAAAGGAAGACCCCCTGGTTCCCTCGTTCAAACCAAGATCCTTGCCAAACGCATGTGAGAAGTAGTTGTTCATTAAATCTGAAGCTGTTGTAAGTAACATTTAATACTTGTGAACAAGAGTTATCAGCAAGCACTTTTTCTGCTTTTTGTCAAAGCTCCGATAGTTTGATAATTTTCTCCTATAACCCTTCTTGATCTGAATATTCAGTGGAACTCTGAAGCTCATCAAGCTGAGTGTGGAAAGGCCTCTGGCTTATACCTTAGAAAATGCCATCTACCAGTCTTGATTTTGGTTTTAATGGGTTTGGTTATAAAAGCAGACTCAGTGGCACTGGTCCCTTATGTTATCTGCAATAAGAATCTCTAGAGAATGTAGGATCCTCTTTTAAAATGTGGGAAGAGATCAGTTATGTTTTGAGCAAAATTTGTAGCAGAGATCTCTTAAAGTGCTTGGAATTTTCAGCCGTGTATCCTTGGACTTCAAGCTAACAAATACGGGCAGTGTATGTTGCTTTAGCTCAGAGATGGTTTGGCATGTGTTCAGAACAGTCTGTGCACTGTCCATCTAGAGAAATACTTTGTGTTTTGCGATTAGAGTGGAATTTAATGCATTTGAGGGCATTACTGTGGTACCTTTAAAGGGATTAAGTATATTGAGGTTCCTATTAAAGTATAACATTGTGATTCAAGATCTGTGAAAGAAAATCATGCATGGGTGTTTGATCTTGGGGTGCAGCCGCGCATGCTGTGAGGCATAAAATAAGGGGATAGACTCAGTGGGGAAGTGACAGAACAAAGTACTGTCTTGCAGGAGAAATGGGATTTGGGAGCAGGCTTGGATCTTTTGATCCATACTCCGATGCGAATGATGAGTGCTACTGAGGTGACAGATTTGTCTTGGGGGAGGAAGGAGAATGGTGGGTAGTGTGTCGCATTGCCCTCAGAGGTAGTTTGCCATCTGATTCCCCAAAGGTTTGATAGTGGTAGGCAGGGACTGAGCTATTTCTTGTCCTGCCTTAAAGATCTTTTACAATTCCAGGACAGTTAGTTTCAAGAGAGTTAGGTAAAGAAGGTGCCAGCTGTAAAGCTAAGCCTCATTCATTAAATGCATATAAAGAACAAATGCCTGTTTCAGGGAATGGGAGTTTTCTCTGAAGTAGTGCCCCAGTCCTGAGCTCACAGAATAACAAGCAGTCTCTGTATTGCATAAGATGCTGTAGTTAAGCCTGTATCAGTGTTTCTCCAATAAACTACTCTTTGAAATGACAAATAATAATTTTGCTTGTGAACTTTCCAAATCTGTGTTCACGTAGTGTATGTGTGTATAAACTACAGACACTCATTCCCCTATAAAGAGAGAATATCATAGTCTAGCAAACAGAGCATCTGTCATTCCAGCTGAGCAAAGGTCTAAGGCAATAACCCAAAATATTCTGGAAGAAATTCTAAAAAGCATTGAAGAAATCAATCGTCTGATCCTAGAGGAAGGTCTTTGATGTAATCCTGGTAAGTTTATACTGGGAAGCTGCCTATTTCTTTATGGTCAGCCCTAGACTTTCTCTATGAAAAGTGGATCAAATAATTTCATATGCTTCTGCTTCAAAAAAAGATGGTTGATAGTTTCTAAAGCACACACACTGTTTAAACGTAGATTGTGGCTTTTAGCTGAAGCCCAGGTGGGGAGGAAAGGCTTTTCAAAACAAGTACTTACAGGAAAATAAATAACACTTTGATATTTTTCCCATGGAAAAACTGTGCCTCATTTAGCCATCCTGAATATTTAATTTTATTTTGAGGATAAACTTCATAGGTTATCTCAGTTAAAGCCATTTTTATTTATGCAAAGCTTATGTGCAAGGTCTTGTTCCTGATGTGTATGTAAAAGGAGTTCTTCAGAATGCCATGAATTACTTTTAAAGGTATATTTTTACCTAATTCTGTCCAGTTATGTGAGTCTGGTTTTATCATCTTGAAAAATTCTGCAATATTTCCCTGTTGTGTTTGATGTGAAAACCCTTTTGTAATACAGGGGAAATTTCTCATTGCTTTCAGTGATTTTGTACAGGGTTCTCTGCCACATCAGTGGAAGATGAGAGAAGGTTCAAGTGGTGAGTATATTTATCTAGCAGCTACATTGCTGGTGGAATGGCAGTGTGTTTTCCCCTACAGATGCAGTTTATCTGATCATTTTATGACAGGTTCACAAAAGTTTTTCCCAGTTGTACTGCCACTTAAATTCCCATTTGTAATTAGCATTGTAATTTTGCAGACAGGTTTATGAAGCATGTTTTGAGAGAAGCTATTCCCACAGCACTTCTTAATACCCACTAAAATACCACATTTTTATTGTATGAAGGTGTTTTTTATCTAATTAGGTTGGTTTGTTAAAGTATTGCGCCACAGTCTCATTCTTTTTTGTTTAAGGCTGTTTTTAATCTTTTATTTGTGACCAGTAGGAAGCATAAAAAATCTTTAACTCTGGTCTAATGCACAGCATAAAGAAGTAAATGATCTCTTCCTGCCTAAGCTATTGTAGAGGGCTTTTCTTTGAAAAGCAGCCATTCATGGATTAAAACGTCATGACGTGTAGCAGAACAGAACAGAAAAAACCCCAAGCAAACAGCATTTAGAAAGAAAGTATTGTATCCATTGATGCTGCATAAACTTTGTTGGAATTTGGTCATCAGCCTTATGGTGGCACACTTTCCCACGTGCTGTTTGATTTTTTTCTTTATTTCTAATGTCATTTAGGAAAAAAAAAAGAACGAAATAAAGTTTTGTGAGAACTGTGTGATGAAATTCAAAGTAAGGCACATTGAAGTAGTTCTGTGTCCTTGGACATTTGCTGTCATCCAGGAGGGACCAGCTAGACTAAGCACTGCCTGTGCTTAGCCAGTGAACATACATTTGGTGTTTAGCTCAGAACAAACCTCTGCTAAAAAAATTCAACCTTAATCTTATTGCCACTTCTGGTTTTCCCCGTTTTGGTAAGACAGAAACCAAAGACTCTGCAGTGGGAAGCTCCCTAGATTTGCCAGTAAACAAATAACAGACAGTGGGTAATGTCCCGTGGGAGTAGCAAAAGGACTGTGATGTCCCTTATTAGCTCAGTGACAGTAATCTGACCCTCCTTGGTATATTTCTGATGGCAACACTGACAGTCCTGGTCTCCTCAAAAAATGAGGAGAATTTCACCACCACAGGGGAAAATAGGGAATCTTGTCAAATACAGCAGGACAGAATGGTTAGACAAGAAAAATGCTAATGTCATGCGTTTAAGGCTATGTTTTTAGCCAGGAAAGAGTCCTGGCCTACTGTACAGTCAGAGCGTCTCCTACTATCAACAGGAACCTTGTCCAAAGACAGGGTGAGGCTTCCTCCTTCAACGCTCTTTGTAGGCATGGGGTCTGGTCAAAATCTACTGTTAAATGCCAAAATCCACTAGTATCAGGAATGGATAACCAGTTCTGCCTTCAGTTAGAAATAGGCACAGAGACTTTTCCAAGAGGCGTGCCAGTCTGAGACTCATGCTAGATCAGGGGTAGGATTTGGCTTTAAATTATGTTGGCACAACTGACTGATGCCAGTGGGCTGGGTGCTAATAGCTGACAGCAGAACTGGGCAGAGGGAAGTAACTCAGCTGAAAAAGCAGTCTTCTGGCCTTCTGTCTCATCTGTCTGTAAATATGGGGGGGAAGTGTGTCTTTGCCCAGACTTAGCCATCCACAACCAAAAGCCTTTCTTCTCATGGTAGTGGTGACTAACAGTGAGTATTTTATGTTGTACCCAGCTGCACGTCAAACTATATTTTAAGTTTTGTGCTACACTGGTTTGCAGTGGCCATTATTGCAGGGCAATGCCTTCCTGCGGTGTCCATGCTGCTCTGTCCAGGTAACACACCTTTTCTGCAGCTGCCCAAGTTCTGCTGATGGCAGGCTTTACCCACACTTCACTTGCCTATTTAAACTGCCTGCTTGTGCTGTACAGAGGGTGAAATGGTACAGATTTTGCCATGCAGATTTTTGACTGTGTACTATTGATAGGACAGATTTTGGAGTGATCTTTGTGGGGTATAAAGGGTTACGTTGTTGAAGTTACACAGGCGCCAATCCACTGGCACACCGCAGGTGATCTTGGAGTGAATGTTGTTTAAAGCGCCTGTCCCACGGTTTCACAAATATGCTCTGACCAGAGGATGTTTTTCTAACTTCAAAGGGCTTCTCGGGCTGGCTTGGTGCCTCACAGACTGAGTCCACAATTCCTCTCTGCTCGTGATGTGTTCTAACCATGTGTGATTTTTTTGGTATGTGATGTTTTCTTAAAGAGGCATTGACCTGTCTGTGTTCAAGTGAAACTTGCTCTTAAGCTTGTAAACACAAACTTGTCGTGTGGGCAGTTTTCATCTTAACCTGATGTGTGTATTTTTTTAGGAGCAAGAATAGACATCAAAAGGAGGAGTATAGGAAAGAAAAAAAAAAAAAAAAAGCAATAAACTTGCAGCAACTTTTGAGTTTCACCATCCTTGACGGCAAGGTTTTTCCTGGAAGATCCAAGTGTAAGTCCTTAGCTGGTCATAATGAGAAGAGCATATTCCCATCTCACACTGCTAGTGTTACAGCAGGCTACTTTGACATATGCCTCTGCACAAGGGGTATGCAAAAAGGGAAAGCAAGGCAAAAAGGAGTAGAAAGTGGAAGGGACCTTGGACACATATCACTGGCCTAATTTTTTTTTTCCTTCTCTCCCTCTTAAGCAATGTTATATTAAAATAAGCTTTTAGGAACATGTTTGTATGATTTTAAATATTAAAAGCTTCTTCTATAGGTCTTTGCAGTATAGTTTTCTGAAGGTTAATAGAAACTACACTTCTTTTTAATGCTGAGAATTAGAAATGACTATATATGTGTGTATGAGTATATGTGGGTCAAATCTTTTACTGTTGAAGTCCACTAATTCTCCATTAACTCTGTTGAGAGAAGGATTAGGCCCTGAAACATCTCCTGAGATGCACTGTGTAACATTAGCTATGGTTGTGAATCTGGGAAGATCTGGTGTTCCACCAAGGTGCACTGGTGGGTACTGGTTTTTGCAATGTATGTGCATTCATTAAGACTAGAAGAAGTAGGCTAGTTTGAGGCTTTAATGTCATCATTTCTACTTTACTGTTATTACTATTATGTTACTACTGTTATGGATGGTTTTGCATATATTTAAAAAAAACAAACCAAGAGCAAAATAAACCTTTTCTTCCAAGAAAATGGTACCTTACAAGCCAGACCATAACACTTTCTGGTTGCCAATTGATTGAAGATCATCTGCTATAGGAATAAAACATCATACTGTGAATGGTATGTAGTGAACAATGTATATCAGCTGTGCAATGCAGTTTTGCTTCTCATGAGTAACAGTAGTGCAATCTAGCACTTCATAATTAATCCAGCTTTCAGATGCAGTTTGATCCCAAGGTCCTCATCCAGACAAGATTCTGGAGAAGTCAATGATGTCTGGGATCTAAGCCCTAATGGCAAACAACCTGTGCTACCCTGCCATCCCCTGGTTATTGACAGGAACCATCCCACCACGTTTATTTTGGCTAGTTTTAGAGCAGGTGGCCAGGATGAATTCCTAGTTTGAAAGTCACAGCTGCTGCTTTGAAATTGTGTAAGAAGGGCTTTGGTTTCTTAACACAAAATAACTGAGCTGCTGTTTGGTATTAGAGCATCATTATTCTGGGAAATGCATTCTTCATTTTAAAAATATCTTCTGTATGGAAGTTGAAAGTTTATACCTGATGATTCTAAGGGCAAAGAGCTGAAAAGGTTCCTTGTTTGACTGATAATTGTAAATACTTAAGAATTTCTCAGTGACTTGAGTGAATGGAATCTGAAGGTAGTGTTAAAAATTAATACCAATATTAGAAACACAGTTACTGCAGAATCTCTTGTTTGTTGGTATAAAATAATTTCTTTGGGTAACTGTAATTTAAGATTTTTGTCTTTTAACTGGATTTCTTTGTGACAGTTATACCAAAAATGTTATGTCTTTATCATTGAATCAATTAAAAGGGACAAGTGGTCTACTTAATCAGAGCAATGATGCTGTGATCAAGTAGAAGGAAATGTTCTGTTACAAATCCCCTTTTCCTCTCCTTGTAAAATTTTATTTTTAAATGAGCCTTCTTGGGAGAGTTTTTCAGTAGCATCAGCAACAGTGTCAGCAGAATAGTGAATTTGTGTCATTGGAAGTATAAAGAGAATTCATGAAGGAGTTTGTGTTAAGCGTAGTTTTCTTTTTTATAAAAAAGCATTCTATTCACTGTGGTTTTTTCTTCTTTTGTATTCCTTGCCACCTTATGATATTAGAATGTTTTTTGCCTAGTTTCAAAATTTCATAGATATATATTTATAAAAAATATATGTCATGTAAGCCTTTTTCTAGTCTAAGAGAAAGTACATTTTATGCAAGGTACACAGCATGGGGTTTTCTGGGCCTTCAATCTCATATGATCTCGTCTCACAGAAAATACATCAAACAGGAATGAGCGAAACGCAATCCTCTCAGACTGGGTGAAAATGCTCTTAGGAAAGAAGATGAGGGTGGGCTGACTGGAGGAAAGGCTAGACCTTCCCTCTGAAAGGAGGCCTGAAAAAAGTGAGTAGGCAGAGGATAGAGAGTTTCTTTAGCTTATGTAGACATGCTTGATAAAGGGTGGAAAGGGAAAAATTAGGGTTTTTTTGGTATTGAGGACATAGTCAAAGAAATGAATGTAGGATTTACATGCATAGGATGTAACAGAATTGTTGACTTGGTTGTTCAGCGGAAGGGCTGAGGATGGGCACATCCGATGTACAGGCAGTACAAAAAGGAAATCTGGACTGTGCCCATAAACCCTTTTTGCTTCAGTCATAAACTAATTTTTGTTTGTACTTTTGTCTTGTGAGAGTGATTACTAGTAGCTCTTTTATCTGCTGGAAGCTGCATGTTGTAATGCAGCACTTTGTAGATGCATCTATTAACAAGTGCTGCTGGACCGTATTTTATGTAGATGTATACATGACACAAAGATCCCTACTGAGCTAAAGCTCTCAGTGGTTTGGACACAGGCTTACTGTGCAATCCTTGTGTCTCTGATGTGTGCCTTTGCTAACTGCGCTGACTAGTGTAGCCACCCAGGTGGTTAGGATTTTCATGGGTAGGATGTCAGCCCTGTTGTACTCAAGGAGATAGGATAATAGGTTAAATACAGATTTCTTAAGTACTCTGAATCACAAGGTAGGTAGGCTTTGAAGTCATCTGATACTAGAAGATTGGTCTGTGGGCTTGGATGTGAAGGTGGGAGGTGTTTGTAATGTGGGTGGTCAGAGATGAATAGCCATTGCTGTGATGCTACCTGGTCTCTGGAACTCTGAATTTATGGCTTAAGAAAGAGATGTAGGGGCCATGTATTCTAGTCTAGACCCTAGCTTTATTGTATATCCTTTCTCAGGTTGCTCAAATATGAATCTTCACAGAGGCCCAAGGTAGCTTAAGCGCTTACCGCTCATTTAGCCTCATTTCAGTCTCATTCAAAGTCTTCTCTTTGAAACTGCAAGTTTTATCCACATTTTTGTTTTTTTTTTTTTGCATTTCCCCATCAGGGAAGTGGGAATTGGTTTTATCCTTTTACCTACCTCTGCTGCTGAGGTAGACAAAGAAATATTTAAAGTTCATGAAGAACTTCAATGCCAGTTTAACACATAAGCCACCTACACTTCATTGCTATGTTTTTGTGAATATGTCAGATATTTATTACCTACTTTCCTGAGCAAAGTAAGAAAACAAGAACAGTGCTTATATAATCCCCCTTTGTGGAAAAAAAAAAAAAAAACCCAACAACAACCCACCCCCCAAAAAAACCCTCCACTCTTAGGTTGTTTCTTCTTTTGTTCTACAGTAACCTTCTTAAAATCCTTTTTGGAAAGAGGTCTTTCTGAACTGTCCCACTCTAATCACAGTGCAGGGGACCAATAAGTCTATTTCTAAAAAGTTAGTATCAAATCAAAGCAGTTTTAACATACAGAGAAAAGGCATTTGGCTTCCCAACCATCTGAAGGAGACTTTGGACAAGCTTAGAAGGTGGTGGGACATGTCTTTAATGTAGTCTTTAATACATAAGCTGAATCCCTGCTGTCTCCCCTGTTGTGGCTTAAAGCAATAGGCTGAATTCCGGCTGCCGGTGGAGGCCTGTCCAAGGACACATGTATTCAAGTGATGTAGACTTCCTGCTTATTGCTGTACCTTGCTTTTGGTAATGCATATAAATTCAGTGCAAGATTAGTAGGAATGTAGGAGCAGAGCGTGTGGCTAGCAAATGTTTAAATCACAGTAGGAAGATAATATAGGCTGCCAGACTTTTACCACTGTTACTAGATGAAATGGAATCCACAGACACAACAAAAGAGCGAAGGAAAGTGTCTGTTAAAAATTCAACTGAAGGTGAGTGCTGATGCACCAGCTAGACTTGAGGCTTTGCAGGAAGGTGTTTTGGTTTGGTTTTGTTTTTTTTTGGTTTTTTTTTTCTGGTGTTTGCTTGAATAATGAAATTACCCTCTTTGGAAGGTTATTCTTCAGAGCAGCAGAGTTTGTACATGAGTGAAACGCATGTCAAAATGTTTACAATGAACTAGTTGTGAGTCAAAGCAGTAGGCTTTGTTTGCACTGCCTTTGTAATGGAGAGCCTTATAATGAGGGCGAACTATGCCTCCTATTCTGGTAGGCCTTTGTACTATCTGGACCACAAAGTGGGGCAGGTTTACAGGTTAATTGACACCTCTTCCCTCCTCGTGGTGCTGTCAGTGATGTATCTACCCATGGTTATGTTTAGAATGGTGACTGATGGTTAGTGGTGGATACTCCCAAGCTTTTTAGTTGTTACCACTGAATTCTCTGCTGGGAATGGCATTTGTTCTTTTAAACAATACAGCGCACAGCTAAATGTATGGGGCTGAAGAAGCCTGGCAGCAGTAGGCACACCCCTACAGCTGTGTGTTTGCAGCCAGGCACGTTGCAGCCTGTAGCTTCCTCACTCCCTCCTCCTTATAAATATGAAGAGAATTCAGACAAATTCTGACTGCCTGAAGAGGATTTAATGGCATCTCAAACCCATCATTATGTATTTATGGATGATTTCTCTGAATACTGAGTCGTAAGGATGGTTTTAATCTGGAAGCTCTGTGGTTTTGGAGAGTTTGGTCAGTCTGGCTGGAATTGTTGTACTTTAGACTGTGTGTTAGGTATGGGCATTTGTTGTTGTTGGGTTTTATTTTTTTGGGTTTGTTTTTTTTTTTTTTTTCCCCCTCTCCTTTTGGAGACTTAAGGTTTTCTTTGCCACCTATTGCCCACAGGTCACACTTTCTCAGCAGATGCCCTGTGCTTCTTTCTCTCCCTCCCAATTCCTCAAGTCTCAACACTGTATGTGTCAGATACTTCTATTTTAACACATATTGCCTTTACCTTATCTTGATTTAAATGCTACATTGTACAGCAACTAAATCTTGGTGGAAAGGCAAGGCCATGTCGTGGTCTAACTAGCAGGGTGCACATCAAGAATCCTTTTGCCATCTTGCACTAGCCAGCACACTGTGCTGTAATATTCAAGGCAAGTATGCCCCATACATGCTGCCTAACCATACCAGGCCCACTGTACAGATTACTAACAAAACCCATGTGTAATGTTGTATTTTTGGAGCTTACAGAACTTCTTACATCTCCCACATCCTTACTTGTCTATTTGCGAGTGTAAGAACAACAGAGCATACCCCAGCTGAGGAGCAGAATTATTTTGAGAAGAGGACAGTGCAGAGGCAGTGCTTGCTGCTTTCCTTGAGGCAGCAGGGCAACTGGAAAGGAAACTGTAATACAGTGAATCATAGTCATCTCTGACAGCTCCAGGGGCAGTGCAGCTCTCAGCTGCTGCCTTGCTCGCAATGAATTATAGGGTCGTAATACAGCCCGCTATGCTGAAGCAGAAAAGCAGTAAATTCATCCTCAGGAGCTGTTTTATGTTGTCTAGAAATGAAGAATTCTTCTGTAAGAATGTTATGCTTTTTATCTAACTTCCCAATTCCCATGTTTCAGCAGTATATTTATCTTCACCATTTTCATGCTGTGAATGAAGGCCAAAAAACATGTATAAAGGACTTCCTTTACAGCCAGTGACATGTGTGGTATAACATCCTATAAAGTTAACAGGGATTAAGGTGAATGACCATGTGAGCAAGAGAGGCATCCCATCAGGAAGTATGTCTGTTTCTGTGTAGCAGCTAAAGCAATACTATCTACAGACTTTGAATCAAAGGCTTGGACAAAAAAGCTAATCCCCAAAGATGAACTACTTAACTAATTTCCTGTGTATGGAACAAATATTGTGGGAGTTTTGAAAGCATTTTCCAGCCATTGTTAGGAGTTGGGGTGAGAGCTATAAAGTTCTGGTCTGGGTTCAGACTTTCTCCATATTTGTGGTTTTGGTTTGAGCCTGTCTCTAGTTAGCAGGGACACAAATGTTAACGTTTACCCATGTGGCTTGAGAGCTGTGCTGTGCTAGTAGTGCAAGTCTTGCTTTTTCTTTATTTTTGAAAATATTTCTTTTTGCTGGAGTCAGATCTTTTCTTTTACTGGTCAGACTCTGTATATTCTGGCAAATAAGGACAACTAGGCCTAGTAGAGCTGCAAATGTAAAGTGTTAATTGTGTATGAAAGATAATGTTTCTCTTATAAATTTGCTCAAGGTGAGAACTCAAATGTCCTATCATGTTATCTTTTCAGGAAAGCTTTTATTTCACTGTTTCAGCTTTGATTCCTTGTTATATTTCATTACTCAAGCAACTGAAATTAAGAAATTGGAAAAGGTTTAAACTGAATAATGAACATCCTTGGTTTTGGAGAACTTTAAGTGAGAAGGATGAATACTAAGAATTAGGTCCTGTAGTAAGTGGAACTTTTTTGCTTTTAGCCTAAATGAAATTGTAAGAACAAGTGTCACGTTGGGTAAACAACCTGTCTGCTCAGATCTGCTAGGCTAGGTCTGGCTGTGTAGTATGGTTATAGAGTGGGAGGTTAGGGTGCCAAGTCTGAATTCTTGTCAGAAGACATAATTCATGAATGGCAGTGAGAAATGATTACCCAAATGTGAGCAGAACAAAGCAGCTCAGAGCTGATCACGCTTTCTCCTGGGCTGTCACCCATTGTATCTGAAGCCTACTGTGTCACACTGAATGTAATTTCAGACTGGCTTCATCCTGAGCAAAGGCTAATAATGTGTGAACATGTGTAATGGTCCTGAGCTGATGTCAAGCAAGCCCATCAGATGCTGCATGGTGTCCATTTTCAGAAGGGATTTTAGTGCTGACTTCTGTAGAGTTAGGCTCTGGCAGTCATAATTCTGTAGCAGAGAATATTACAGAAACGGATGTACAGGCATTCTCAAATGCTTGGTGCTTTGTCACAAATTTAATCCATTTCCATATTTCCTGTACAAGCAAACCAGTGGGCAGTCTTGAAACCATTTTATCAGGCAAAGCTCCAGTTGATACCAAAGAAATCAATATTAAAGATAACCACTTGTTTAGAAGCATTTGAATGTGACCTTTAGAGAAATCCTTTTTCATTTTCTAACTTTTTGAACCCCTTATTAGGGAGTTACTGAAAATCTGAAATAGTAGGAAATTTCAGTGAGTTCAGGCTACAAGTCCAGCTGAGTTGTCACTTGCTGTTTCTTTTTGAGCATTGCAGGGGACATTGCTTCTTCAGAAATATAGACCTACAAGTATTCTACTCTTCCGTGTTTCTCATTCCTTGTTGGACTTGCAAGTACTCCTCTGTTAGCCTTCTTAGATCTGTGGGCAGAAGCATGTGTGGTGAACACAGAGGTGCTTCAGCACAGATGCAAAGGCCAATCCAGCCGTTGTAGTCTTTTGCATGCATGTAAAGATCTTACCGTGCAAGCAAGCAGTGTGCAATATATTGTTCTCTGTCACCATTACAATATCTTTTTCTTTCCAGAGAAACTCCCCAAAAGATACCAGGCAAGTTTGAATAAATTCATGGAAGAGCTAAGGATGGTTGGACTACAATGACTGAAAGAGCAAATTATTTGCTTCTTGTGTACATAGGAAAACTGATAAGACTTCTTGTGCTAGACATGAAGTGAAAGAATAAAATGTACTTTTATTTATCAGTCATTTATGGCTTGCTTATACAACCTTTTATTGTGATACAGTGTTTGCACAGCAGATATTCTAGAATGCCTGTTGCAGCCAGCTTCCATACATAAACATGCAGTAAATACTGCTGAAGCAATGACCAAATGAGAATTTAGTCTGTGTTGTTGAAGCTTAGAAAAGGTTATTTAAAACTGTGAAGCAATATCATTAGGAATAGCAGTGAGGGAACTTGGGAAAGACTGGGAATAAAGACATGGTAATGGAGGGCTCGTTGAATGCAGAATAATTCTTGGAAAATGGTACAGGTTTTATTTTCTCTCAGAATTTAGTGTGCAGTTTATTTCTCCAAGTATGCAATGGAAAAGGGTCTTCAAAGTTGGGTCCATTGAATTCAGTCCATTTCAGTTTCTTCTACTGAAAACATAATTATTGCACCTACATCAGCAAAAATGAGATTTATGGGATTTTCCTCCCTTTCAGTGAATATCTTGTACATGATAGCATACAACATAGAAGTGCTGTTAACTTAAGCATGGTTTTAGCAGATTATACTGACAGCAGTTAGTTGTAACTCAGAGCTCTGTCTTTTATAAAGATTAATGATCCTTAAAATAATAAATATATTGGATATGCCAACTGTGGAAGTTGTTTTCAATTCATAAATAGAATTGTTTGCGTAACAGCAGACATCTTCCCCTGCTATTTCCTATAATAGAGCAGGAGTAAATTACTAGAGCAGTAAGGTTCCTGTATCTCAAAGGTGCTATTGAAGAGAAAGATCCCTTCATAAGGAATAAATGTGTTGGGAAGGACAAGAAGAGGGTGATGACAAGCCATTTTGCAATATCATGTTTGCTTATGGCTTATGGGGAGTGCTGCAAAGAGCTTGAAGCTTTTAACACATCTGAGCATCGCTGACTTTTACTCTTGTTGCCATCATTCAGTGGGCAGGAATCAGCTCAGCAAGCAAAGGGATCAAAAGCTTGCCTTCTGTGGGTGGGCATTGTTTTGGGGGACAACTTATTTTGGGGGAATATCTTTTAAGTTTGTTACAGTATAGACTTAGCAGTAAATTAATCATGGCATTAAGAAGGAGTGTATGTATAGACATTACTTCACAGAGTTGTCATAAATTCTGCTCTTGCCATATTTTAATTTCCAAGGCTTTTGAATCTCAGACAAGGTGCTATAGATGTAGTTATTAAATTCTGCAGAAATATTTTTATTGGGCAAGACATTGCTTGATGATGTAGCTGTGAAAGCTGAATTCAGAAACTAGCAAAAGGTTCTTTATCCATGCATTTAGGAGGAAAAATATTATTTTGTAACACTCACTTATTATTGAAACACTTGTTTTAAATTTACCTTCTTTTTCCAGAACCTATATATGTATATGTCTCTGTGTGTGTGTGTGTGTGTGTGCATATGTGCCACAGTCATGACAATTTAGAGTATATTCTTTTTGTTATTTGGTCATCAGTAACATTATGTAATCAATAACATTGTCATCAGTAACACATAGATGGAAACACAGCTTTGGAAATAAGTGACTATTTATTGATAATAAACACTCTAACTCTTGTTGTTCAGCAGACCATTGCTACTGCAATGACCAGAGGACAGAGTGCCCTTTTCCAGCTTTTTTCGAGTACTCTTGGGAGAAGACGCTGGATAGGACACAAAGAAAAAAAAAAGCCTTTTAAAAAGTTTACACAGTGTACTTCTTTCAGTGCAAAAGTTAACTTATGTGGGGGCTGAGTTAGACTAAATATTGCTGGAAAAACAGTGTCTAGTTCCCTGCTTGTCAAGATTTTTCCTTCATGTACACTGAAAGGGGAAGCCATGTTCTCCGCACCTTTCTGTACCAAAACACATGTTGCTAATTATTTGGTTTCTCTTGGGGGCTGTTCTTTTGGATGGTAGTTTGCCTTTCCCATTAAGCATATAAGGACAGTCAACATCAGAGGAAGCTTAAAATAGGTTGTCTGCATTGAGGGTGTGTTGGCAACCCGGCAAAGAATGGAATGGCAAAGTGCAGCAAGAGTTAAAACCCCACCTCGTCCCACCTAATCTGTGTAGCTAACTGTGCCTGTCCAGGGTGGAGATATCTTAGGATCAAGCACCATGAAGGCTGATCTGGGAGATTTGGTTGCAGTCTTGGAGCAGGCGGTCTCTGGGTAAGAGAGGCTACAGACACACCAGTAAATGGCTGCTCCGTGGAGTCGTGTCTGCATTCTCTTATGCCCCATGGTAAATACAAGGTATTTGAAGCAGTTTATTTCTTTATTTATCCCAGTGGAAGTGTTGACATGAGCTATTACTGTGGAATGTCTGCCATGTAGCCATACTCTCAGATGTCCTAATGTTGAGAAACTAGCCTGAAGCGCTTTGCTGAGGTTCATCCAGTAAAATTTCCTAGCTCTTAGTCATTTGCTCCATGATAGCTGAGCGTATCAGATGACAAAGTCCTCCAGCTCCTTGCTTACAACTTGGAACAAAATTTTAAGTTATGTATCAAGTTTAATTTGATGTACTAATAATTTATATAGTGTAAACACACTAAATTTATATTCTGTTGCTGGAATTAATCAGGAAAAAGTCATGTATGTAGAATTCTCCTCTTCATCTTTCTTTAAAAAATACACACTCACTCCTGGTTCATATTTAACAGCACTGGTAAATGAAGTTCTTTGCCACAAAACAGGTGTGAGCCACTGTCCTGCCCTGCCAGCACACCTCAATCATGTCTTGGAAAGCCAGAGCTTGGCCTGTCTGGTGAAACTGCCAGTTGTGTTGCAGACACCTACTTAACAGAAACTGGAAGCAAAATCACTATTTCATTTAACATTGGCCATCTATTGGATAATGACTTTCAACCATCCTAAGACTGTGCTGGATTTGAAACAGCAACCTGCTAGTGAAAGACACAGTTTTCCATTCTGATCTCTGAACCAGCTTGTTGTCCAGAAGCATTGAAAGAACATTAGTGGAGGGTAAGAACATGAAATTTCCCATCTGCTTCAAATGAGTTTGACATGTCTTATTCTCACATGCACTGTTTAAGCCTTCAATTCACTATTCAATCTTCAGTTCTCAGGTGCCGTTTGTCATCAATGTCCATGCAAAATTCTTGGAAACCAGAAAGAATTAACAAGGGGGGTGAAATCCTTGTTCTACAAGATTTCCTGAGGTAGACAAATGTTTTTTTGCCCTCAGAGCCAGCTTGGTTCCTCACTCTTGACACGCACAAGTCAGGACACTTCTGCCAAGAGTTTTGCTTCCACTTAGGTTAGCGGAAATGTCCCTGATAAGAAGTCGTCATTGTTGAAGTCTTGTGGCTTTGACTGTGAAGATTTCTAAATTTTTTGCATGGAGATTTTTGACCCAATTATGTTTGTTGTTGTTGTTATATAAAAATGTGAGTGAGAGTTTATCTTTTCCTTTGAGATGTATGGCTCTAGCTCTGGAATTGCTTCCAAGTTTACAAAATGAGTCTGTGGTTTAGACCTCTCTGATAAATGTTTTTTTTGTTGTTGTTTCAAAGTTGGATCAGATTTTTGTTGTCATAATGTTTGGCGCACTTGGTAACTTGCGTTTTAAATAATTAGGAGATAAAATTGGACTGTGCTTGAAATCCAACATGTCTGCTAATTTCTTGCTTTACTTAGTGATGTTTTTAATCCCTCTTTTAACTTTGAAGTCTAATGTAAGGAAGTTAAGAACTGAGGGTTGATAATTTTTTGTCATTTTTGAAACCTACATCCAAGCCAGCTTCTCTCGCAATATTTCAGCCTCACCCTCCCATGACACTTTGAGATAAATCAGTGTCTTTATCAAAAGAAGTAGGGCTTCTGTGGTGGTAGCATCATAACATTAAACAGTCATTCTCTTTTGCAAAGTTGAGACAATTATGTTGAAGTTCCTGATAAACTTTATTTGGGATTTTGAAGCTTTAAAAATATGACACTTGCTTGATTTAATTCTTCAGTAGCCAGTAAGGGAGGTTATTGCTCAGATGCATGGGAAATAAGATGTTTTGGAAAGCTTGTGGAAAGATCTTCAGCACCCTTCATGGCACATGTGACAAATTGAAAGGCAGGATTTGGGGTTTTCTCTTTTACTTTTTTATCCTTTCTTTTTTGTTGGGTTTTTTTTTCCTTTTCTTTTTTTGTTTGTTTTTTGGTGGGTTTTGCTTGTTTGTTTGGTTTTGGTTTTCTTTTTTTTTTTTTTGTTTCTCCCTCCTTTCCCTCTTTTTGGTGGACACAGTGCCATGGGAGTGGTGTGAGAGGAAGCACAGGAAAACAGAAGGCTAAATTGGGAAACATTCTTCCCACTTAGGGAATCTTTGCTGCATGAAATGTATACATTGGAAATATATAATTTGAATCCAATCACACTGAGGAAAATTTGCAATAATATTCTGCACCTCTTAGGAGCTATTGGTTCCAGTTCTGGTCAAGAAGCAGATGCATTTTAACAACTGGAAAAGTAATTTTCTGTATCACTAGAATCAAGTTCTAAAAAACCTGACAGTAATTTGGCAATATATTCTGCATTCAGAAGAGGATTAACAAGACAAGATTTGTTACAATGTGTCTCTGACTGTATCTTCTATATCCAGGCTTGGGAGAGGAGGTATATATCAGAATTAAGTAACACAGATGGCACATATCTAAGTCTAACTTGTACACAGATTTCTATTTATTTGTTTGTTTGTTTTAAAATGATTGTCTTGGTTTTACTGAGTTAACTTCTTTAGTTCAGAACAAATCATGTAAGGAAGGAGAACTAGAAGTCTCTGGTTCATAGCTACTTGTATAGCAACAAATGCCACTTCCAAGGAAACACTTTGTGTTCAGTCTACCAAATATACCACAGAAGGATAGTTGTGGTACATGTTCTCGCTTCACATTCTCGTAGGCATCTTCAAACAGAAAGCATGGAAGTTCAAGGACTTTGAATTCACCATGTTCCCTTTGTACTGATGGTCCCTCAAGTACAGAATTGAACATGGCAGCATGGAAGAACATAACCTTGCTCTCATCCGAGCTGTGTCTGTTCTGAGGATAAATTGACTACTCAGTCTGCTTTCTTTCAAAGGCTCTAAATTCACTTTATTCTCTTTACAGTTGATACTCTGTAGAGATTGGGCCTCCCAGTTTTTAACTCTGGGCAGCTTGCGGGAAGAGATCCAGATGCATAGGCAACTGGCAAAGCAATTTTACTCTGCTGCTGGTGGCCTTCATTAATCGTGTCTAGATTACTTAGCTGATCCATTTGTAGATGCAGGGTTTAAAGAAGAAAGTAACTGGAAGTGTTGTGAGCCAACAGTTGGGGCTTTTGCCCAAATATGAATAAGAAAACATACACTAGCTGATATTCTCAGGGCAAACGTGCTTCCTTTTCATGCTTACTGTGCACACACATATACAATTTTAAATGGTGAAAATAGAAGTTTAAGAAAAACCACTGAAGTCGGAATGGTAGAAGTATATACATAAAATCAAGCTGTTTCCCTGTGGAACGTGACTTATGGAGAGGAGCACCCAAGTTTTAAACTTCCTCCTTCAAAATTTACGGAAGCCAGGGAAACTTTTGTTTTTTGTTTTTTGTTTTTTTTTTGGGGCGGGGGTGTGTGTTTTGTTGTTTTTTTTTTGGGGTTTTTTTTTTTTTTGGTTTATTTTTTTTTTTTTAGTTGGTGGTTTTTTATGTGTCAGGATCTAGTTCAGGATTTAACTTTTTTTAAAACATGTATAACCACAGTACGTTTCACAACTTGATTTAATGTGGCTTCCATGTGTCCTGAATACAATAGTAACTTCTGCAACTAATATTTCTTTAGAGAGCAGTAAAGTTGTTTCTTCATGACACCAGTAAGTAGTTTTCTTGCCAAGAAGTATATTGTAAGGTTTATTAGACTCTCCATTGCCCTCCCCCAAGTAACCCAGATTTTAGCTTCAAGTAAAGCAAACATGTTCAAAAAGTACTCTTTAACTTCAGGCGAGGTGGATACAAAATAAAATCCTCCAGGGGTACATTACAACTAAAAGATTCACAAGCCCTCCAGGGGGTTTAACTTTTAAAGTAGGCATTTCACAAGTATTTGTTGCATAAACCATTATATGCTCCAGGCTGGGATTCTTGGAGAGGTGGTTTTTTTTTAATATAAGACATGCAGCAATAAATGTATTTTTGTGAAAAATAATATCTCATCTTTGATTAGAAGTGATGTTCTGCACTTTAGAGCATATGTTTTCTTGGTTTAATATTTAATATTGAATTTCTTGGACTGTTGTTTTAGTCCACTCCGTACCTTGAGGTGCTGCTGTGTGGAAATGGGGATCATACATTCCAATTAACTCCCTTCACTCATTTTTCTGAGTCAAGTGCTTTCGGTCTACTGTAACTCCATGTTTGGCAGTTGGAAGAACATGTTTTGGAGACTGCAAAGACAAATGACAGCCATTTACATGCTGGTCTTGCATAACTGAATAGATCAGATGGGTGCAAAAGTCCTGAAAAGTAGTGTATCAGAAAATAGAGACAGTCATTCAGTTTTAGGAGATGTGGTTTCACTTTCCAAGTCTTTCAGGGACTTCCTTGTAAGCTTGGACAATTCGTGTATTTCACGTGTTTCATCCGTCCTTGATTTGCTTCTTTCAAGTTTTTAACTCCTGGGGCAGAGTCCCTCTATTCCAGTGCTGTAGTGTGCTGTCTACCATTTCATTGGGACCTCCAAGTGCTACTGAAATGCAAATGGCAAATAAGAATACGATGAATGGAAAAGAAGTAACGTAAGACAAAAAAAGTTCCCTTTAAGATTGTAACAGGAAGCAATATAAGAAGTTTAATCCAACCTTGAGCCTTCCAGAAGTGAATGAGGAGTTGTAACTCAAAAAGATTTTGCAATAGAAGCCCTTGAGTATTACAGGTTACCAAGTGACAAGAAAATATAGGGAAAAGAGTCTTGATTGTCTTTTTAGACAACTTGTTAGTTGAAATGTTGCATTTAAGTAAGAATGCTGATCAGTTCAAAGTAGAAAGAGTAATAGAAACTTGTAAGAAGGGAAATGATGTGCCTGTCAGAACAGCGATATTTAAGTTGTCAGACTTGAACAATAAAGATGTTATGCCAAAAGCTTCAGAAAAAACAAGAAGGGAATATAAATCTCAGCAAATTTGTTTATTTCTAGATCTGAGTCCCTTACACAAGAAAAGAGAGAGCCCTAATTACCTGTAAGAACATGAAAGAAGGATTGAAGCCAAAATATTGTGTGCATCAGAACTGAGAGTCATATAATTTGAAGTCTTAGCTATCTGATAAACTGACAGAGTTCTTGGTGGACAGAGATGGTCATCCTGTATCCAGAGATATTTTGAAATCTGATAGCCATTACTAAAGTGTAATAGTATGTGTCTTGAGAATTTAGTGTTGGAAACACACTTGGTAACACAGGCTCTTGAACTCCCTACACCTTCATTTCCCAAAAGAGACTAGTTCTGCCTATTTTTTGCAGGAGCATCCTCTCCAACATGAGCTCATCAAGTTCTGACAACAAATCAGATGTAAGTCTGTTCCTATCAACCACTGCTTTCAAAAATGTAATTCAGGAGCAGGCCTTGCTTTAAAGCCTCAACATGAAGGAGAAAGCTGAATCTCTGCCTGCACTATAGTGTAAATACTTCTACCCTGGCTGCGTGAAGTTCAGTGATATACTGTCTGACTGTCAAAGGACTTTGCTTATGCTTTGCCTCACACAGAAATTTGGGAACTATTCATGAGAGAGCAGGTTCACTCAGTTATTGATTCATTCTACATGCTGCATGCTTTGTAAGTCATATATTGCATAAAGAAGCATGGCTGATACAATCATGGGGCCATCACTAGTTAGTCTAGCTGGCATGGTACCCTGCTGGACTTGTGCACAAATATGATTGGTTTTGGTACCTGGAGAAATCATTCCTTGTGTGGCATGTGATGGTTCGGAATGAAAGAGATGACAATGGAAGGTTATAGTTAATTAGAATATGGTTTAATTTAATTTAATTTTAAGCAGAAGCATACTACTTGTGATAAATCCATTTTTTCACATCCCAGCTTCTGTACTCTACTTCGACTTTCCTGCACTGGAGGAGTTAATTATATTAACAGGCTTGTACTCAATTATTTATGTCCAAGAATGTTTCTCTGTAATTTCTGTAAATGTTTGGATGTCTATTGCAGATCCTCTTTGAGGTTTTAGAGTTCTGGCTCTGTCATTTCCATTTGTATTCTTGTATTTGGACCTGGTAAATTACATCTGTTTCTGTTGTGGTTATAGCTGATGCTGGTTCTCCATTTTATGGGCCAAATAAAGTCCTTCTGCATATATGCAGTTCCCATTGACTTCAATCATCTATATGTTTTACTTTTATTCTTCACCCCAGACACTCATCATTTCAATATGACAGTAGTATCCAAATGTTGCAACCTCCTGGTCTCCTACAGCCTGAATTAAGTGAAAATGAACCAAATTCTTTTCGTGTTTACACAAACACAGTGCTTCACTTTGGGAGTGAATGTGTGAAAAGAGAGATTTGTTTCGACATGCCTGAGGCTTTTCTGTCTCATCTCTGTTCATACAACTTGTGCAACTTTTGCAAAGTCTAACTACATTAATGACAAAGCAAATTGATTGTTAGGAAGCGGTACTGTTAGTCACATAATATGCAGGAATGAGGTAGTTGGCAATAATAACTGGTTTTGTTTCAACTCTGTCTCACTGAAAATTACTAAAGTGAAATGTAACTTACATAGAGTAAGTTACTAAAGGGCCTTTGAGGGCATCTTGTAGAGCAGTCCATTTGCTCACCTGGGATGGAAAGAAATATTTTAATTTGGTAGGACGTATGCATAGCTAACTGAGGACTATTCTGCTGGTTTAGATACACATTTCTAGTGTCTTAATGATCCTCTAACAGGTTTTAGATTTTTACCAGATGCTTACTAGAAATGAAAGGCAGTAATACTTTGCATTTAGCTTTGAGAGTGCTGCTCATGACACAGTCTACAGAATGGACAGTTCTGCAAACAAAGTTGTGAACGCTGCAACCCTGGAGGTGTTTAAGGCCAGGTTGGACAGAGCCTTGGGCGACATAGTTTAGTGTGTGGTGTCCCTGCTCATGGCAGGGGGGTTGGAACTAGATGATCTTAAGGTCCTTTCCAACCCTAACTATTCTATGATTCTATGATTCAGAGCACAAGATCAGATTTTCTCTACCTGTTGGAAATTAATTGGTAACTTAATATAGAAGGAAATAAAAATCTTAGATACCTTTCTGGTGAGCTTTTTGGTTTATGTGAATTATTTTCTGAAAGAGAACAAAGCTGGGATATATTTGTAGCTGTAGAGGTGCTAGGATGCTGCCCCAGCTTTGACTCCTGGTAGCTCACCAGCTTCTCCGTAGAGTACTCTCTTGGTTGGAACAGTCCTCCTAGAGAGTTGAAGGAAAATCTAAACCAACTTTAGATTGCATTATCTCTTCTTTGGGGCTAAAGAAGATTTGGGAGGGAGCCGGGATGATGAACCTCATGGGTTTTCTTTGATCTCTTCCCGACAATGTGATATCAAACATTTCCTTATGATTGCAAAGGAGCAGTCAGTCCTGTGGATGCAATTGAAACACATTTTTGTGTTGCAGATCCAGCTAGTCTCCTTTCTGCATTTTCTTGCAGAATAATGGGGGAAGATTAACCTTATTTTCCTGCCCACATATTACCTTGAACAGGATGGACTGAAATCTGAATGACATACTCTTGAATTCTTGTGGTTGATTTCTGTGCAAAGCCTGCATGTCTCATTTAAATTTTTCTTCATTTTTTTTTTTTTATTTTTCTTTTCCCTTGATTCTTCCTTTTTTCAGTCATTTCAAATAGGGAATGTAACTTGAAACTGGAAGCAAAAAATTTGCTTTGAGAGATCAAGAGTCTTTTAAGCAGCTTACAGGATCAGCAGTTGCAAAGTTATCATGAGGCCTGAACTCTTTCTATGGAAGCAGCACAGAACAGGAGCAAACATCACAACTCTGTATCCTCAAGGGAAGACTTAGTGCTTTACACATACAAGCAGAACTAAATACTGTACTTTGATGTACTCCTTTTTTTTTTTTTTTCCTTAGTTTCAACCTGTTGGAAGTAAGTTTTTCTGTACTCCTGGTTAAGAATTCCCTTGATGTTTTGTGGGTCTCATGTACATTATATAAACCTGGAAAGAAGGACACTTCTTGTAAATGGTAACCATCCTAATACCTATAAGCTATGGATTTCCGTCAGTGTGAGTTTCATGCAGTTCCATGTGTAAAACAGTAGTTATCATATGGCAGTAATACTGCAATGTGTAATATTTGATGCTGCCTGGTATTCTTCACTGTGTTTGCTGAAAGTAGAATGGGTGCCTGGTGTCCATTTTGCTGGGGTGGGTTGATCTGTTGTTCTATCTGTTGAGTTAGACTCAACAGGACTCTGATCACATATGGTAACAGGACTCTAGTTTTCAGACTGCTTGTAGTGAGTAGTTACTACAGCACACGGTACTCTGCTGCTAGTCATTGTACTATCAGGGTGTAAATCTGGGTGTTGACCAGTGAGATACAGTGAATTTCACTCCTGTGAAAGTCTATTTTTAGAGTTCAGGGTGCTAAGTTGGATGAGCTATCGTGAGGTAAGAGCGCGGTGAAGAAAAAGTGCTTCAGCTTTACCAGAGGGTTGGCTATTCAAGGTCAGCAGCAGCCAGAGGGTGGCTCTGTCTAGTTTGCCATACGTTTAAAAAACGTGTATCTCTGTCTAGGGTGTCTCATGTACATTAGAAAAAATGAGGCAAAAGGCTGGACTAATTCTCTGGGTTGTCAGAGTTATTCCCTGTGGTTACAGACAGCCATGCCATATAAGCACATTAATGAAATGACCAAGATCAGTTAAAATGAATCCAACAACACTCCAGGGTTTTTGATTGACTGTTTGGGGGGCCCCATTATACCTGTTGACAAGGCGTTCCTTTGCCTAACCTTTGGGTAGCAACCTGAGTCTAATTTCAGCCTAAATTAGTTATCCCAAAATACAGAAACACACCTTTTTAGCAGCAAAAATGAGGCCTTGGAGAAGGAAAACTGATAGCTGGTTCATAGAAGCATCAGCTTTCAACCACTGAGATGCCCAGGCATGATAGATCTAAATCCTGACAATGTCTGTGTTTAGCCTTCAAAGGTAAATAAATGAAGCACCATGGATTTCACTGGATGGAAGGTTAAAATTTCCTTTTGTTCATCTTTTGTAAGACCATAGGATAGTATATTTAATGAACACAAATTGTCCTGATGTCCCTGTCATGATGTCCCTTTTTCCCATTCTCCACAGTGTAAATAATGCACTAAACTGATTTCATCAGTTGACTAAAGGCTACGTGTCAGGTAGAGGCATATATCCATGATATACCACTAGTATGCTGTGGAAATTCAAGTGCAAAATAATAATAAAAAAATCTTTATTGTAACAGCTGACATACATGCATTTGTGTTGACACAACAAAGAGGTATTTTAAACCCTCCCTCAGGGTTTTTGCAGAATGGAAAAATTTACAGCAAGAAGTCTGTGTTTCTTGTGAGGTTCTGCAATACCTGGAGTACTCCTTCATATCCTTGAATCTGGACTTAACCAATTTTCTACTAAAACCAGTAATCTTGCTTAAATAACATCAGTAAAGACAGTGGAACTATCCTTACTGATATTATTTTATATATATATTA
>NW_009930303.1:113680-118017 GCF_000696875.1 Nestor notabilis | reverse complement strand
TGGTTTGTTTCAATGAGTCTTTGTATTTGCAAAAATGGCTCTGGGTGCTGATTAATTATCTTTTGCCCAAGATTGATGAGTTGTTGCAGCCTGCCTTGTAATGAGAACTACTGCTCCTGGAAAAGCTGCACTGTAAGCTTTAATAATCAGTCTGCCTTAGATAGACTGCTTATGGCAAACATTCAAGGTGCCTGAACGTGGTCCTGTCACAGTAACCCTTGAGGACCTCATCCATGGGGGGAAAATGTGTTCTTAAAATGTGCTGGCTGACATATTATCACTAAGAGAAGGTAGATGCCTGGTGAAGAAGTTAGAAGATTGAGGCAGAAACCATAAGAAATCTAGTTGCTTAGGTTGAATTATTTCTGATTTCAAATGGCAACTATAGCATCTTTGGCGGGACCTCTAAGTTGGTTAACAGTCATAGCTAGAAGGTAAAAAATGCCTGCTTTCATCCTGAAGACAAGGCTGGAGGATGTATTCTCATGCGTAAGGTCAATCTGCGCTATTATTCCCTCTTGTCTACAAGACAGGACATTCTATTTCACTTTGGCCCTTATGAATCCAAGCTAAAAATGCAAAGCTGGAGGGTGGAGGTGAAGAGATGGACTCAGAGGTGATGATGGGCGAATGCATTCCTCCCTGCCTACCAAAGTGGGCTCCTGGCCAGCCATGGCCTCTGGGTGTGCCTGTGATAGAACTGCTGGAGCCCCTCGCTCCTTCGCATGTGGAAGGTATCTCCCAAGCCAAGTTCTAGCAAAGGTTGTGGGTGTTCTACAGGGAAGTTAATGCATTCAAGCTGTCAAAATATTCTTCCTGCTATTCACCCAGTTAACATGCCCTCTCTTTCTTTTGCCTGAAAAGGCATTTGCTATGGTATTCTAATACATGGTCTGTGTTCAAGATGTTAGTGACAGCTGTTGTATGACTACAGGAAGGAAATTATGACTCCCTAATGATAACATGTCACGGCATGTCTCTTTGCTTTTCTTTTCCTTTAGATGTACATTTCTTCTGCCAATGTCTCCGTCATTGCACACATGCAGTTAATTGTGTATCAATGACATGTATACCATGTGTTGAGAACAGGCCTTTAAAAAAGAACCTTCTGAATGCTTCTACCTTGTCATGAAATAGTGTGGAGCTGGCAGAGAAGATGCCCCATGTGGTAACCTGATCTTTTGTGCTTTGGGATGCTTCATATCCGAGCATCACTATTGCCATCCGGCTTTCCTTATGGGTGATGGAGCTACAATATGCTCAGTTAAGGATCAAGCATTCAGGGTAATGAATGTGTGCTCTCAGGTATACTGTCAGTTTAATCTCTTACGTGACTTTTATGGCTTCACCCTGACAAATTCTGGAAGGGCTGATAGCTGTTGGAGGACAAAGCTGTTAAACACATGGAGGGATGGGCCATGACAAGCCCTTCTCTGCTGTGACTGAACACCTCCAGCCTTTGCAGGGAATCTTGTCACAAAACTCTAATGACTTGACCAAAAAAGTCTTCTGCATCTGCTTTAAGGAACTTATTGGAGTGACAAGTATGTTTAACCTAGTTTGTAATTCCCCCGATAGGGGAAGGTTTCTGTGCCCAGGCAGAAGGCCCAGAAGGGTTATGCATCATTTACAACCCAATGTTCAAAGTGAGGGGCAGGCTGGGGGCAGATGGGAGTGGAAATATAGGTTTATAATTCTCAGCTCATGAGGAGCCACTGCTCTGCACAGGGGCAAAACCCAGCTGAGGAACAGCTTCTGGCAAGGGCAGTGGTTCTTGGTTCCCATTTGCTCCCTGCTGGCATGGAACTTACAAGCCATATCTACAGGACCTTGTCAGGCTTTGGGGTCACCCAGAGCAACTCAGCAGGTATAATTTCTCACAGTGAGACACAGTGGTCCCTGCTGATTTCCAATTGCATTTAGGAGGCAGTTTGTTTGGCTGAGTGGTGTGTTGCTGCTGTTCAGTGTTGAAGTCTTTTAATACCATGTTTAAAATTGGATCTTAAAATATTCGAAGCAAGGCAGGAACAGCAACAGCAAAAGGTGTCTGGTGATATCTAGAGGCAGTACACTGTGGCTCCTGTGAACATGGGAGTCATGCAGTACGGGGCTTGGTGTTACTGAGCATCCCAGAGGAGTACCCAAGAGTGTGGCTGATGCCAGCATCACCTGCTAATGCATGGCTCAGCTCTATAGCCAGGCTTACCATAGTTCTGAATGAACAAATTCCCTGTGGGATCTGCTGTCATCTTCTTCCTGCAAGGCGATCCCAGAGCCCTCTTCATCTTGAGGTCTTGGAGAATTGAGGCACATGTCTTGGGACTGTCATATGAGGATATTAGTCTGCTACTGAGAGTCTCTGCCCGCTCCTAACATGCTCTGCAGTGGTGCCAGCCAGAAAACAGAGCTCTTCAGGAAGCTTTTGAAAATAAAGCAGGTAATACCGTGACTGCAGCCAGGCATTTCTTGAGTAGGACATAGATTTTGAAAGTCTTTGCCATGGTGACCTTTTAAAAGCACTTGAATTTGCTGTGGGATTCCTTGCTTCTGTGAGCTCTGAGCTCTGTGGCAGGTCAGCATGATTTCTCAGGTGGAAGCTTGTGGAAATCTGCATTTGTCTCCCAGAAGGGATTTTCATATTGCCTGTGGTAGAAGAGCATCAGCTTGCAGGAAGGAAGAACACACTATGGAAGTTGTTTCAACACCTGGTAGCTGTGACAACCATAAAACCCCGAACAAGCTGCTTCCCACTCTATTGCTCAGAAGAGTGGTATCTATGGGAATGACTGTACATCCTGGCTTCCCTGAGACCCCCTTCTGACACTGGCAAGATGCCATTTCTGTTTCAATTTAGGCAGTCATGAGACAACAGAAATCACTTGAACATTGCCACTGAAATATGGGTGGAATTCATCTGTTTGTAGATGACTTCACAAGGGCCCTTCACAGCACAAGCTTTGTTTTGTAGAATTACATGTCTCTGTCCCTCTGCCAGGGACTAGCTTTATGTCTCAAAGGTAGGTTTTCTTTGGGAACTGATGCCAGGAGTTCAGTAAAGGCAAGCTTTCCTTCATCCTCTCTGTGATGGTAGACACACGGAAGATGGCACAAGTAGAGG
This sequence comes from Nestor notabilis, assembly GCF_000696875.1. Lineage (NCBI taxonomy): Eukaryota > Metazoa > Chordata > Aves > Psittaciformes > Psittacidae > Nestor > Nestor notabilis. The sequence goes on along the minus strand of NW_009930303.1, from coordinate 114,899 downwards.
GATGTGCACAGAGGGTGTTTTTCAGCCTCTTTTGCCCAGATAGTCTAAACACCAGGTGCCTGGGGAAGGGAAGAAAGAACCTGCTTGCTGCTCTGGGTCGTGGCAGCCACAGGAGGTCAGTGTTGCACTGTGGATATGGCTGCAAAAAGCCAGCACAGCCTTGGAAGAAAACTTGACCCAGAAGACAGGGCTAATTAATCTTGGGCACTTTTGGGTAGTTTACCACCCTGGTTTACTTGTATGTTCAGCAAAACCCGGTGCTAAGTGAGGAATGCGTTCCTGGAAGGAAAGGAGATTTGTCACAAGTGTGAAAGGAGAACTGCAGGAGGAGCACGGTCTGGATATCACACCTTTGCGGACGCAGGGCGGATTGGACACTAGATGTCTCAGCTCTGACCTGGCCCTGGGAGCTGCAGGCTTCCTCCTCCAAATCAGTGCCTTGTCTTTTGGCCCTTGTAGCCTGACAGCTGCTTGGTGGAGGTGAAGCGGTCTGGCAGACGTGGTCCAGCTGGAGTGGAGGGTGTCCAACACCCCAGCGTGCGTATGTGGCTGCAGTGCAGGTGGCCTCCTTGTTGGCAGCTCCGCTCCAGTTATCAAGGCTGAAAAGCCCTCTATGCCTGATCTCAATTCCACAGCCTGCAATTCATCCTTCCAGGGTGGTCCGGGGGCAGGTTGGTGCAGGAGGGGAGAGGGATGCTTGCACAGCTACTGTCAGGGTCAGGTCTGGTTGCTGAAAGAAGATTTGCATTCCAGGAGCGTCCAGCCACTGCCATCCCCCAGGGCTCAGTTTTGCTCATGTTTTAAGGCCCATTCCTAGGGAGCTCTGGCAGCTATTTGATGTGGTCACAGTGCTTTTACAGAATGGCTGGGACAATGACAGAAGTGAAACTCAAATATTCTCCAGTAGGCTCTGTGGTTCCTTCATTAGAAACAGACACATAAACAAACAAATTACAGCCCATTATGAGCATGTCCTTCAGTTCCTCTTCAAACAGCTTTTTGCTGCTTTAAAAAGCCTTAAATAAGGATACAGCCTCCTGAGTCTTGGCTGTAAACTGTTGGATTTAAGCTTTCCTTGTGCCTCTAGGTCCGTTGCCTTTGCTGTCTTCTAACTGTCTGATGTGAGCTTTTAATTCGTTTGGCTTTTCCTGGTGAGAGGCTTCAGAACAAGATTCCTTGTGTGCAGTCTTTGATGTTACACCACAAAGAATCTCCCCTT